>NW_027526460.1:47100687-47157337 GCF_048455015.1 Haemaphysalis longicornis
CTTCATTGCGTGACCGTCACTCACGCATTATTCGGATAAGTTGGCAAGATGTGCGTGACCAAACAGTGTGGCTGGAAGCTGTCGGCAAACTTCTGTCTGGCGGACAATTCATTCGACGGCGGTGCGGCGGTGCGCATGTGCTTGGCCACAGCTTTGCGTGGGGTTCACTTCATGGCGATTCACCGAATGGCGCAAGATCGTTTAACGCGCGTAGCTTGTCTCTGAGGCATACTACACAAACGCAGCAATATAGTCAGCGTCTACATCATCGTGGGCGTCCACATCGCCTAGCATACAGCTCGGCAAGCACTGTCTTTGTTCTGGAGAGTGGTGTCGTTGCTTGAAATAACGTGTCTTCGCAAAAAGAAGCGCTACGAACTCCCGATACAACACTGTTCAAAGAAGAAATGTTCCAAACAAAACTAGGCTAGACGGTGGAAGCTTTCCCGGTTCGTTAACATGCATGTTTCAGCATGTGCAGCTTTCCCGCTCATGGCAGTCCTTTCAACAGCGATTACTTTGCAGTTATTTAGTGTAATTGAAAGTTATTTTGCGCTGATAATATTGGGGGGGGGGGGGGGGAACGTGCTTTGCGCACGGTTTCAAGTCTTGCACTTTTTTCGGCTAGGTTCCTGAGCCATGGAAACTATTCCATAGAAATGCATGGGGAGTAAGATTTGACAGCGAATTCCAAATAAAATATTCAGAATCCTGCAAAGTTCTTCTAGTGTTTTCATCTGCACGTTGACGTCTTGCTTTGCGCCAAATATCACTTTCCTGAAGTGGTTTCCCTAGGTTTCTGAGAGGTCGGAATTTTGAGCGAGAAAGCTGGGTATGGGACGTCATGCAGTCAGCTCAGCACCATATCTTGGTGATGAAACTAGGTGACATCACTCAAGGAGACGTGGTGCTAGCTCATGCCAACATGACAAACCAAACCTCCGGTGCCCCTGAAGCAATTTTTAAAGCAAAGCTTTCTACATCTACCAGCCAACGGTTCCTTCGCGGTGTGCGGAACAAGAAACTCCTAACGCGGCTGAAGACGGGGAGGACAGTTTTCACTCACGAAGAACAGTGTACATGGCGCGGCGAACGCGCGCTATTACCCAGCGTTCCCTGCGCACCGGCGGGCGCGACGGCGGGAACCATTCCGTCTGCTTTGTCGTCTCCCTTAGCGACGGTTATTTTGGGCCTATTTTGGCGCAGCTTCGCGTCCATTGCGCGCTTCCTTCACCCTGCTTGATTAACTTGTTCGACAGCACCTCCTGGGTAACCCGGACCCGACGGAATTAAGTAGTCGTACGGCAAAGATGCACTAAGGATTGGTTTGCAGGGCGGGAAAACAAAAGGTACAGACAACGTACAGACATTTGGCCGCTAGAGAAACGCTACCTTTTGCGCACTGCTTGCCAAGAATGGAACTCCATTTTCTAAATTGGTGAATACCAATTCGGTTGTGTTTTAAGAGGTACTGCTAAAGGCGAAAGGACGAACTGGTTCTGATAAATAGTGATCATAAGAGTTCCCTCAGCTTTCTCGCAATTCTCAAACTTGCTAAACCAACTAGTTAAGCCGGTATAAACGGGAATCACTACGCTCACATGCCGAATTGTTTCGGTGTTAGCGCTTGTGTCGCGCGGTGGTGTAGCCCCGAGCTAGCACATCAGGATGGCTGGGTTCCGCTGACTCACCCTTCGAAAGACGCTCCTCTCCGTTTTCTTTCTGCCGGCCCATGGCTCGGCTGCCGCTACAGCGTTCGCCGCTCTAGCCTGGCCGTGGCCAAAGCTGCTGCGTTCGGGATACCGTTCTGGCGAATTCCAGGTAACGGCTGGCCGAATATCTGGTTTAGCTCTTTGTAGAGCCACATGTGGGAATTCAAGTGACGTCGCGTGGGCAATGCTTGTGGGTGTCGTTTAAAGCTTTCACCTTCACAGCGTTGATTGGAGCCAATGTTTTTATTCTTATTTATACTCGAACAACGTTTTATCAAAAATTTATAACTCACACCTCTTGCGCGTGTCGTTATCGATGTTTGGCTGGCTTTGTACCCTCCAATTTTGATTTGGCACCACAGTCAATCACAGTGTTTCAATAGAATTTAACGCTTCTGGTGCGCTGTCTGCATCTTCGATAAAAGGGAGAAATGCTTATAAAGCGTTTGCCCCTTTTACAGTGCCAGTCACGCAATAAAGGGCTGATACCAACAAGATTCAAACCGGGGAACTAGAATCGAAGACTGATTTGTATTTTTAAACTATGGATACAACCCACTGTGTCGTCTTAGCTCCGTCGATGGAGACGAAAGTTGTTTGCGCGCCGTAATCCGGACAGCATGTTTGTGTCTTCAGAAAGAACAAACGGATGTTTAATGCAGTGAAGTCTAAAAGTTCTCTGTACAATTTGAGCTACGAGCTTATTGTTCTGCCGCACCGATGGCAGTGCACGACCTCGTTAGCGAGCACGCGGGATTCTTAGCTTCGTACCTAGCTCTGAGGCACGCTACCAAAGAAATAATTTAAGCCTTTGCCGCCGTGTGCTGATTACACACAGAACTTGAGACGTCTTTTTGTCTCAGTGTTCGAAAATAAAATGAAAATAAAGTAGGCCCTAGTCACAGGATAAGTCAAGGGTGTACGCCCACATACGGCGCTCACTAACAACTTGATGCCTTATTCTGTGAGTCTCAAGTTTTCCAGTAAAGGATGTCGTTATTTTTATCTTTCGATGTTTGTTTTGCAGCTTGCCGTTACAAAACTTTTTTTACTCTTGGCAGCCTTGATTTTCCGCTCCTTGCTTTTTAGCCGGCAAAAAAGAGACCCTGGCCGCCTCGCTTGCCGCCATTTTCGCTTCTGCCTGCTTAAGCCTTTGTGCGCGTGTCCAACTTTTGGAGCACAACATTTCTTTTGCTGATAATTTACTAGTAAGTCTTGGAATGTTTCGTCGCGTTTTCTAGTACTGCAGCTAGCACTGAGTTTAAAAGGTGGCTTCGTGTTAGGTATCATGCTGACCAGGCTTTTATACTAAACTCCAGAGAATTAAAACAATCGGGTGTACGTTCTTTCGTCAGAATTTTGGGGCGACTTGTTACATAAAAGGCCTTAAAAGATTCTACTCAATAGCGTTGATGTAAAGGTGAATTCATGTCAACTTTTTTAACGTGAAGGAACTGAGCATGTTTCAGGCGATTATGAAGTGCCTAACTGAAATTAGCAGTCTTTAATAACGTTGCTTCAAAAAAAAAAAGTACTTTCTGAAAGGCAACATTTCATTCACGAAAGTAACTTCCTACCGACCACTTTCAGGTCACAAATTCACAAATTCGTCACGCGAGGTTCTAACCAACGTATCCACATGACAATCTTTTGGCGCCATGATTAGTCCGTTGGAGTAAATTTCAAAACTTCAACGGTAGCCGTTTTTAAGTTACGTTTTTAAGAGCGGGATTAAAAAATAAAGCAGCAGGAAACTGTCTGCCAGATATTTCTAGATGGCCGCCTCCTCATAAAAAGCGCTGCAGTCGCAGCGATCTTGCAGCTATTGAAATGATAGTGATGTGTATGGTTACATAATTAAATCGCACGACTCTCGTTCGAATACAGCTTCCGTAAAACATGTCGCGTGACATCTTGCAGCAGGAAGTATCCTGTAAACGTGAAAAATATGAAGAAGTACTACTTTTGAAATGATTTTAGTCGCTGTATGCAAATGCTCTCATTCGTCGTGAACAGCGATGATCTCTAGGGAAGCTCACTGAAAAAAACTAGCTCTAGTTACACCATACGAACTCACATTCTTTAAACGAGGCGAACTAACAACGGTTGCATAGCGAGTAACCTTTACGCGATCGAACAAATATATACCTCGCCTCCCTCTTTAATTACATTGCTATCTTCTGCTCTGATGCTCTTTGCCTCACGATTGACGTCAATTTTGCGTCACTTTTATTTCGCGCTGGCAACGCCGTACATTACCTGCCGCGGCGAAAACGAAATGCAAGAGCACCAGCGTACGTGAACTTTAGTATAATAATGTGTTGCCAGTCCACGGGCGCTGCTGAATAAATTCTGCCTTCATTTCCAACGTTCCTATTACAGTCACACGCGAAGGTCACGCACGTTAAACATTCAGGTTATATTTGCTTTCGCTTGCTTTGCTTGGCGCTGTAATTGCCCTTAACGTGTTACCGTCGATATTTACTCTGCTCTGCCGGTTATTTCTGGTTGCATAATAGGCTGGCATCTTTAGCGCTGCGAACGCACAGCCTGTTAACTTTATGCTGATTTCTGTTGAGCTTCTGTTATGATTTACCGCATCGCTTTGCCGATGTAATGTTTCCATTTGCATCTTATAGCTTGACCGCTTAGCCTGATATGCAGCGGTGCAATATGAATTTATTTAGGAGTAATGCCTTATATAGATGTACGTGTTATTCTTATCGTCTGCGGCCCGACCTTGCGCACAAACGTCATTCTTTAATTTTAATCTACCGCGATAATTCCACTGGAGGATTTTTCTCCCTGGCTGCGAATGTCCCACAGACCCCGCTATGAGCTTGGAGATGCGTCTGCGGAGTTTAATCAGCGGGTTGTTCACGAGCGAAACGTTTTTTACTTCAGGCACCTCTTTTTTTCACTGCTTCATAATTGATAGTCAGCCGATAGAATTCTAGCTTTCGAGCTAGAGATTTTTATTTGCAGATTATACATTATATATAAATATATGTACAAATTTTGCTACCATGTGCAGAACATTTCCTCGGAGAACTCGTCTCCTTACAAGCTTTGAAGGCGAAAGCATTATGACATTTTTTGGTGATATATACTTATAGAAGACCTCTGTACTGCTAAATCGTGCTTGCGTCTCTCTCATCGCTTTTGTTTTTTCGTCTTTTGTCGCAAATGACTTCGGCAGGTGAACTGGTGACACGTCACAGTACAGCTTACCAAAATTCAGAGTTCTCCGTCGCTGGCGTTCACCTGTTTTACTCACGTTCCGTCACGCTCACCTGTCACGCGGCACGCGCTGGGCCCTCTTTTGTTCCGACGCTAGCGACATGGGGGGGGGGGGTATCGCAGTGATAACGCAGTTAGTACCTACTCTGGATACCAGTGATCGATTCCCATATGAACTCAGAAAGGTTCCTTTTATTTACTCTCTACAGCGGCCGCCATTTCGTGTATCGGACAGCAATAACAACCATAAATCCAACAACGGCGAAGCGTTGTCGCACAATACGGCACGCAAGACTATCGCATTGAAAAAAAATTCCGGGCCATCTCCACTAACGTGAAACCTGGGGAAGGACGAAGCATGCAGTTTATAAGTGTATTCTTGGCGCCTTGGTATTTTTGCCAACGGAGAAGAAACTGTTGAGGAGTAGAGGTACACGGCTTAGCTGTAAAAATCTCGTATCTTTCAAGCATGAAGCGTTCTAGCGCGAGGTGGTTAAAAACAAGTGTCCCGGTGTTTTAGTACCGTGACTACATTATCCTGCGACGACATGAGACGACGATGACATGAGACGCCGACAGCCGAGCCTCTAAGGGGATTCGCCCCTAAAAGAGCCTAAGTCCTCTTCCTCGATCACTGGAGCATCGATTTCCTCGCCCTCTTCCCGAGACCCGCACAGCAGAGGCTCCGCCGTAGACGACCGGGTCGTTCTCAGCGTTCGGACACCGCGAGGCCCGGGAAAAGGTCATTCGCCGCCACATTGGTGGTCGCCCCTTTCGGGCGAATACAAAGCAGACCCGGCAGAGGTGGCATAACGCGGATGAAGGAGCAGAAGGGGGAGAGGGAGCAACAAAAGGAAGGGACGCGTGGGAAGAAGAAGACGCAGCCGCGGCTAAAGTTAGCCCCCGGGCGGCTAAAATTAGCGCCGCGACATGGCCCCGGGGGCTCATCGACGGCGCATCTCGCGGCTCGGTCGCGTATATTTAGCGATCGCGCCGTCGAGAGAGGCGACGGGAGGAGACGCGCTCATGACACGACCAGCGCAGCAGCCAAGGCCGCCCGGTGCCGGGCTGTGCCGCGGGGGAGGCTGCGATGCTGAGGCCTGTTTACTCCTGCGGGCAGTGCGCGCCGGGTAATAAGCGCGGCACCTCTGCCGCCGGCTGTGCAGCCTCGGCGGTGATTAGCGTATGCGCACGGACGGGCGTGAATGCGTCACACGTTTCAAATGAGCTGCCTCCTTGGCACTGCTGAGAGGCGCTAGTCCGTAGGTCGGGGAGGAGCGGTGGGAGTTCCTCGAGGAGCGATCGTTGCTGTAGTTCGCAGGGGCTTCGAGGAAAGTGGGGGGAGAAGGGGGGGGGGGAGGGGGGGTTTAAAAGGACAAAAATGCTTATCCTCCGCTGGATGCAAAAAAAAAGTACAGATGAATGAGGGGCTTCTACCTGTTTCGTTGAAACACCCTCGAAAGACGCTTGTTCCAAACGTGTGCTGGGCATTGCACGCTGCGCTTACGTGGGAGAGTTTCACTAAATCTGGGCCAGCAATCGTAACAGGCTAACAGTTCCCCTGAGCAAGAGTGGTTAACCTGGGATCTGAACTGGAATTGTTTTTGTCACCACCACTGCATCGGCTCGGAATTGTGCTTCTGCCTAGCGAACCACTACCGCCGCACTACCGCCAAGCCCATGCTTGGAAGCCGAACAAACAGAGGGCAGTGTTGTTGACGCAGTGCAAAGATGCACGCAACCCTAGCCATAAACAGCTTCACTGTAAAATGGGACCGTCTGTTGAAGATTCCCTATAGGTGCGTAAGCACGGATCCGTTTTTGTAATGCTGCTAGATCAACTATATTTGCTTATGATTCTTATTTGTGTTCGGGTTAGGTGCCTTAATTTGGTTTAAATGCTCTTGCGTCGACACTTCCGTCAGCTTTTTGTGCCCCTTTGCCTAACGCGCAGACAAGAGGACTAACGCACGCCACGCCTTTAGCGCCACCTGACGTCATCCTTCCGTACACGGCGCGCGTCCGCAGAGGCCCGCGCACCGGCTTTCCGCCGTAGACGACACGCTGTACCGCTGCGCATGTGCGGCGCCTCGCTCCAAAGTCTTCGCCCATTGCGACTAACAGTTTTGAGCGTCCTGTGCATTGACACAATAAGGATGTCTGGCGAGGCGGTAAATATAGCGAGTCAATGTTCAAGTTCAGTTTAATTTTTCACCAAAAGCAGAGGGTAAAAAAAAAATTGTGACAGGGGAAAAAAGCTGCATTACAGCAACTTGACTGAGCCGGTAAGCCGCTTTTACGTATTGACGCGATTTTTTTTGTCTTCATGTAAAGTCTGATTACGCTCGTAGACTATTATCCTTTTGGTTCACTCTTTGCTCGCGATCAGACTAGGGCCGCACGTTATCAGTATAGCGATCTTCCTAAAACGTGATGGTGTTTCCACGACTCCATGCCTCCTACATGCAACCATTTTCCTGTTCTTAACTTAAATTCCTAACGAATCGGAGCCTGACGAGGAAGCGTAAATGTTACCCGGAAGTGTAACGTGTTCGCTAACTCGACGCCGTTATTAAGGCACGAGAACGTTACTATGTTGCTGGGTCGGGTCATTGCGATAAAATTGTATTTCTGGCAGTGGCACTGATTACGCGCGCTTTAACGCTATACACCTTTTTGACGTCTTCGTCCTGGGAGCTGCCATTTTATCAGTGGGCTGAGCCAGCGACCCTATAGTTGGCGCAGACGACAGGAAGGTGTCACTGCGCGCGCGCAACACAGCCCAGAACATGTTTAGATCTTGTTAAATATTAACGGATGAAAATGTGTAAAGGCATGGTAAGCCATGTTTAATGATTGCGCGCCCTACGCGCCTGAGATAACCGTCCTCACCAAGTATGGCGTTACTATGCGCGAGACAACAAAACTTCGCTATGCGTCACCGCAGAAAACTGATTTTGTGGATATCTTTAGTGATGGTGGATGGTGGTGAAGCAGGCATACGCAGCTGCTGCGAAAAAAAAAAAGCAGTATCTAGCGGGCCCCTTGGGTAACTTTAGTCACGTTAATAAAGGAAGTAATAAAATTATGGTCCGTACAAGGTGTTAGTGGTAGACATTGCAGTCGTTCAATAAGTTTCTGAATATACAGAAGGCCAGAAAAAAAAAAGAACTGAGAACATTTTAAGGTTATTTTTTGTTACAACGTGCCTTATGAATGGAAACTATACGGTCAACTTTAATGGAGAACAGATCGAGAAATTACCACTCGTTTATCGGAGCCCTAACGTGCACTGCACGCATCATTATTGGAGAACATTCTTAGCGCAGAGCGGCCTCTGTCGTGTGCAGGGTGCCTGCAACTCTTGAATCATCGTTTTTATGCGATATGCCCGTTGAAGTTTCTTCTAAAAAGCGTTCCTTAATTAAAGCTGTCGGTTGAACGATTTGAAGGCGCTTTGTCGTTGCAGTGAGATTGATACTATTGCCTGGCGCTACTGCTTATCTTAGTATCTTCCAACGGCTCTAAAAAAGAAAGGGATGAGCATTAAAGGCCAACTACACCCAACGTTTCGACCTTTTCAAAACCTTATTCCGGTATAGTCTCCCCCAAAAAATACGGAATATGACAGCTGAAATATGCGTAGGCATGGCGCAAACGACCATCGAAAATCGGCGATTTTGAAACCGAAATTGACAAGAGCGCGGGCATTACCGCTAGGTTGAAGTGACGTTGCATCCGGCGAGCGAGCGGCCGCAAGCGGCCGGAGCAATCCTGCGGGAAAGGCTTCGCCCTCGCGGCAGCCCTAGGAAAAGCGCGCCCAGCTGAGCTCGACTGGTTCTCCTGGCTGGCCGGTAACCAAATGCCAGGCCGGCCGCGCAATGTCACTTCCGCTTCATGGGTGTTTGCGCGATCCGCCGGCAAGTGCACTGTCACTAGCGACGGAGATATGTTAAACGTTTCTAACTTATGGACAATTAATTTCACGGTGCTACCAGTCATGTCCCCGTTGGTTTGGTGGAACGTACTGTACGTTCAATATAAATGTGTCCGA
Source organism: Haemaphysalis longicornis (assembly GCF_048455015.1). Taxonomy (NCBI): domain Eukaryota; kingdom Metazoa; phylum Arthropoda; class Arachnida; order Ixodida; family Ixodidae; genus Haemaphysalis; species Haemaphysalis longicornis. Next base: position 47,109,694 of record NW_027526460.1, read on the forward strand.
GGTCACATTTGAATGCAGTTGGCCTTTAATTATTCCATGTTCTTTTTTTTTTCATTCATTCATTGCGGGGTTTAACGCGTCGAAACTACACAGGCTATGAGGCGCGCCGTAGTGGAGAGCTTCGGATTAATTTCGACCATCTGGAGTTCTTTAACGTGCGCCGAAATCTTGAACACAGGAGCGTTTTCGCTTTTCGCCGCCATCAGAAAAGCGCGGCCGGGAGTCGAACCCGCGCCCTTCCGCCATTGCATGTTCCTAGGGGCTCAGTATCAATGCCTATAGACCCGTCGAACACGAATGTAGTACGCATGGGTGAATTGAATTATCGTTTGTGTGAAACTATTCATGTGAATTTGCACTTTTCATTCACACGGAAGTGCTAAATTTGCATTGTGCAGTTAATACGTTGGCATGTGTGAATGACCACTTAACAGAAAAAAAAAACTAAAGTATTTTGCGATAATATATTGTTAAATATTCGGTATGTGTATTACCGTGAATGCACACACTTCTGCCGACTTCAATGGTGCGGACAACTTGAAACTATAGCTATTTTGCAGCCGTAGCGCATTAAATATACGCCCAAAATAAACATCCGGCATGCGCACTTTTGTAAAGATGACCTTGAGAAATGTAGCCAGGCGTCAAAAACTCAACCGATGAAATCAATCAATCAATCAATCAATCAATCAATCAATCAATCAATCAATCAATCAATCAATCAATCAATCAATCAATCAATCAATCAATCAATCAATCAATCAATCAATCAATCAATCAATCAAAAATTCATTATCACAGGGCTGAAAAAATGTTTACAGAGACTTTTTGGACCGGCAGCCTAGTTTCCGGTCCAATACGACACAGCACCTATAAGTGAGCCACAGTTATCATCCGAGGGTCAAAACAGCAACAACAACAAAAAAGAAACCATAGGGAGCCTTTACAGAGACCTAATTTACTTCTTCCCTATTATATTTGCACATATCAGCCTCGGAATATTTGTAGCGTGGCCGATATTTGACGTGCCATTGTCCCGGGCGTTGTTACATCGCTCCTTCTAGTTTGTGTACGAATCAGAGAGAAGTTTCGGAAAGCGCGAAGCAACAAGTCTACGAAGGTCTGCAGTAAACGAACATTTAAACGCATTTCGTTCATGGTAAACCAACACTCCTAAGCTATTCGTTTGAATGTAGCTGTCAGAGCAGCCAAACGAACAGGAAGGGTGGACTGAGAGGCTAGTCAGTGGAGTCAGCAAGCTGAAAGCTTCTTGTTTGTTTGGGGGGTTGTCCTGGCAATTGCAGTAAAGCGAGTCAGGATTAGGCGAGTTAGTTTAAACACGAGTGTACTGCTCGGTAAAGTCAAGCGCGGCTATTCAAACCCTGAAGAGCGAATAACGTGCTTTCCGGGGAATGCGAACGTACTTATTTCCTTCCGGGTCTGTCTAGAGCGGTCGAGTGGCGCTGACCGCTAATTTGAGAGCGTTCTACTATAAACACACAGCGGGAGTCCTTAAGTAGCGTACATTTGCCCGCGACCTTTTAGAGACCGAGCGACTGCATAGAAAAGGTAAAACCACGCAAGAATTGGCGTGTCTTGCAATTGACGATTCTGTGAAACGAAGCGAAGGGCTTCAACACTATATATAAACATGACGTTAACTGCACCAAAAAAGAAGTTTGTGAATGAGTATTGTGCCCCATGTGTTCAACTTGCACGAGATTTTGAGACGGACATACCGCTAAAGTACGTCAAAAACAGAGCTGGCGTGGCGGCGGTGGGGGGAAGGGGGGGGGGGGGGTTGGTTAGAGAAACCTGCTTCGTAGTAGAATTCGTCCAATCGAAACCCATTTGTGTCATTATGGCCCGGGACGCTGTAGTGCCTGATACCAAAATAAAAAATGTGAAGTGTAATATTCGTTGTAGTCAAATTCCGGCAACCAAATCTTTTTATAGATCTCTTTATGTTTCAGAGGTAATGCAAACGCACGATGTTCGCTTTCGGTGAATGTTGCATTCATTGTTGTGCGCCATTTCCGACAGAATTCGTTACTTCCTCCATAGCTTGTCACATAGGGTCAAGCACCATCTTCACGTCGGTGCACCACGCTTTCCTGCATTTATTTCCTCCCAGTTTCGGCGCAACTCGACGCGCCCTTTTTCCCCATCCTCATCCCCTGGGGATTTTTTTCCCTCTTCGCATCGTGCACGTACTCGACTTGTTGAACCAACGAAACGGTCCAGACGTGATCAACGCACGCGCTCCTCTCCTCGTTCCGCGACCAGAGCGAGCGAACGTGCGCGCGAACCGAACGGGCGCCTGCATTCGCGCGCTAGCCAGCCAGCCACTGGCCCCGTTTCTGTCTTCGATTTTTTGTCCGAAATTGCGGCCGTTCTAAAAATAGCGCCGCCTGTGACCTTTTTCCCGGGCTGCCCCCGGCCGCCGGCGTTCGTTGCTTCCCGGTCCCGATAGGGGAAATGCCGAGGGGATGAGAAGCATGCTGGGAGAAAGCCGCCGTCTGCAAAACTAAGCAGCAGCAGACGATAAAAATGGCGACGCAGACGACAAAAAATAGAAAGAAGGGGGAAAGAAAAAGGCGAAAGAAAGACAGCACCGGGCGGGAAGAGACGTCGCTAATACGTTCGCATTCCTCACTGAGGAAACAAGAAAACATAGCGTGGGGTTTATGATTCTTATAATAGCATGCTCGCATCTTCAGATTTATTCTTGCGCAGTGAGCGTAATGGGGCAAGAAAGGCTTAATCCACTTGCAGTAATGACTGCATTGTTCGCACTTATTGCGTTCACTATTAGACAGAAATGGCAGACAGCTACTGCAGTGCATGCCGCGCCCTGGCGCGGCATCTTTGTCACATTCCTGGCCGGGTGACAAATGGACTCTTGTCAAGAAAGGAAATAACAGCGACCAAGGAAACATCAACATTTATGATTCAGGGGCACGCAAAAGTTTCCTTAGTTTGCGACGGACAGCTTCCACACGTGTCCCCGTCTCTGCTATCTTCTTTCCATTTCAGCTTAACCCAACAGCTGCTTGGTGCATTAGGGAAAATTGCACTCCCTTGTGATTCTTGGTTGGTGCTTTACTGCTGGAAAAAGCGTGTGTGTTTTCGTGTTCGCGCAGTCTATCCGGGGAGAGCTTTATTCCCAGCTCGCAGGCCAGCGACCCAGAAATCTTGCCGCGCGAGCAGTCTCGGCAGCGAGTGACGCACGAGGATTATTCAGCCTCGCCCTATTTATGGGAAAACTGACCTCACTAAACTAATCTTGGGCAGTTGTGCGGACCAAGCGAAGCCAAAGGTGTTATCAGTGCAAATACAATGAACGCCCCCTTTTCTCGCGACCAAGCAAAATCCTACCATGTAATGTGCATTTCAATTGAATGTGTCTTTCGAAGCACTTTTGAATACCGTAAAGAGTCTTTCGTAAAAATAGCGCAGCCAATTTTGGGTGGTATGAGGCCGGTACGTCTGATTCCGGTTCCCTCGTTTTTTGTTTTTTTTTTCTCCGAGCGCGCATATTCTGGCCTCTACATTCAAACCGTGTCTCTCTCTGGGGTCTATTTCTTGAATAAAATGTTGGAAGTTAGATAAAAAATGTGTTAGATGTACAGACATGGACAAATGAAATGAACACGAAATGAACGCGAAAATATGAACGGGAGCACGCAAAATTGAAAAATACTGTTCGTCGAGCTCCAGTAATGGCGTGCTATCGGTATATTTTGAAAGCCACATTTTGCAACTACGTTACTGCAATTTAGCCACGCGTCAATTTGACTCGCACGGGAAGAAACCGTGCTATTCGTGTGTTATAGTTCATATTTTCGCCATCGTGTTTCATTTGTTCATGACTGTACGTTATAGAGCCCGCCTGCCACAGTAGTTTTGAAACAGCTATTCTTTTGATGACGATGCTACGCCTACCTTGTTTAGTTTCGCTTTTCCCCTTTCCTAATTTCGCCTTGTCCCCCAGTTCCCCCTTCCCCACGCGTGTAATCGCTCCTCAAAGGTTCCGGTTTAGGGCATTCCATCAGCGGTGCGCGAAAAAAGTCAAGCCAAGACGGGCCGGTAGCAGCACCGTCTTTCTATGAGCTCTGTGTTGAATACTCGAAGTTCCGGCCAAATCGAGTTTGATGAGAACTTGTTGCTGTCATCGGACTGAGATCAGTGAGCGGCACCCGAAGACATCGACATTTCACCGGTGAGCGCGTTTTTGGCGCTATAAGGACACTTTTTCCGAGAGGGCGGGCTAGGCCTATCGCTAGCGTGGTAGGCCAGCTGCTAGTATGGAAATGGAACAACAGCTCGTGCCTGGCGCCGATGGCGATGCGGCCGTCATAGAAGCCCATGAATCGGACGAGGAAGAAGATAACTGCATGCATCAAGACGATGAGAGTTTGGTAGAGAGCCAGAATTTGTCCGAAAAGGGGAAGACAGGGTCGGTGAAGAGTTGGAGTGAGGTCATATCAAGAGCGCAACGACGCCGGGACCAAAGACAGCTTCGTCTAACCGATAACCAAACCAAGCAAGCACCATCGCCTTCGCCACCGGGGAGGCAGTCTAGACCTACACTTCGTCAAGCCAGGCATTGGTTCAAGCCTCTACCAAGGGACCATTGCAAGCTAGTCCTGAGACCCCGCGGTGGGCTCAACTTGCAGCACATCTTACCCTCACAGCTGACCCTGGCTCTCCTTCACGCCACCAACACAACCTGGCGTGAAGCAAACATACACCTGCAGATCGACCAAGCCCAGAATACTGCAACGATAAGCACGCCGTCTGTTCAGATTGGCGAGAAATTAATCGGTGTAACTGGCATCAAAATCAAGGCTGAAAAACATTCTGTGGAGATATACGGGCTTGCGCCCGATGACTCAGTCAAGGGTCTCATTCAAGGAGTTCCGGAAGAATTCACAATTCAAGAAATCATTGAAAACATCGAGCAGGATGGCTTCGAGTTGTACGCAGCAAGGCGGATGGGGGAAAAGTCAACTACTGTGATCCTGACGTTCGCAGGGTCAGAAGTTCCCCGCTGCGTCTACCTCTACGGAACGGCACATCGGTGCACACTCCACAAGAAAACAGTACCAGTGTGCAGTGTGTGCTACGAGGTGGGCCACCGTAACACGGCCTGCCCACGCCCAGGAACACGCGCCTGCCACGAGTGCGGTACGCGCGACCCAGGTCCTGACCACACCTGCGTGGCAAAGTGCTCCCTGTGCGAAGGCGCTCACGTTACGGGCGCCAAAGGATGTTCGAGGCGCTTCGTCACTCCGTACGTTATTCGCCGGAGAGAGCAGCAGCAGCGACGACAGGCGCAAGGTCAACATCAGGTGAAGTCGCAACAAGGCCTGCAACAGAAAGCATCGGTGGAGCAGCAGCGGCTGTCGAGGCGGGACCGGTCTTCGAGCCAAAGTCGAAGGGACCGATCGGCGACTCCAAGACGAAAGGGGAGGAGTACCTCCAACACCGGTTCAACACGTGTCGCTGACGGCAGCAGACAGCAGTCGAGGTCCAGCTCAAGGTCCAGGAACAAGACACCAGCGAGGAGCAACCTAAAACAGGTGGGCTGGTCAGACAGATCCTCCATCATAGATGACAACCAATTTCCCCCATTATTGCAAGAGCCTCAGAAGCAATGTAAAGAGTGCGAACAATTGAAGTCATTGGTAGCCAAACAAAATGAGCAGATTGCTAAACTAACTGCACAAATAGAAAATCTAAGTGAAATGTATCGATCGATATTAAATAAAAGCGAGACTGAGAGCTGTAGCCAACGGACGGACACCAACGCAAGGAGAAAGGTACCCAAGCGGGACATCCAGCCAGAGCAGCCGGAACACCAAAAGTCACCAATGTCAGCCACAAAGGACGAACCAGAGTGGGTGCATCCCATGCAAGAAATGAACAGCACCATTGCGCAGCTCGCAAACAAGGTATCACAACTGGTGACGCAAATGACCTCAAAGATATCTAGGATAGACAGGCTTGAAGCCAACGTTAATCAGCTTCTACTGACGCAAAAGACAAGGAAGGGGGTACCGTATGCCAAGACGGGATCTGAGGGTGGTCACACAACCAGTAGCCTCACCCCAAATCAAGATGGGGCGTCCTACTAAAAAGCCAACTGAGACCACGACAATTCTCCAGTGGAATTGCCGTGGCTTTAGAGGCAAGGCAGGTGAGCTACAACAATATGTGGACTCACTCGACAGCAAGCCAGACATCTTGGTCATGCAGGAAACAAACAAGAAACCCAAACTCCCGGGCTTCGTAACGTACGTCGATCTGACGGAAAGAGGCACAGCAGTGCTGGTGCGGAACACAATAGCGGCCACACAACATCTAACAACAGAAAGAGGGTGTGAGCACACCTTGATTGAAATCCACAGCCGAGGTATAGGAAGTGTACACAACGTTTTTATACTCAATATGTACTGCAGACCTTCCAAGAAGGACCTTGACCTAGCGGGGACAATTCAGGATGCCATGGACAAAGCCGGCTATAGACCTTTGCTCGTACTTGGCGATTTCAATGCGGCGCATACTACGTGGGGCTACAAATTCTGCTCGAAAAGAGGTAGGCAACTAGCTAGCCTCATGGATCAGCACAATTTGGCCTTGCTCAATGAACCAGGCACTCCAACACGAATGGGTACTAGCTCTGCCAGAGATACCACGCCTGACCTGTCGCTCTTGGCAGGTATCCTGGACGCTTCGTGGCAAAACACAGGAGTAAACTTGGGGTCCGACCACGACGTCCTGAAGATCACAGTAAGGGGCCCCGCCTTCAGGGCGAAGTTTGGAATAGCACGAATAACGAACTGGGACAACCTTAGGAAGGAACAGGAGGAGGGGGTAGAAGACACAACGACGGAGAGCAAGCCCTACGAGCACTGGGAAGAGGAGCAAATCACCTTGGTAGAAAAACACACCGAGAGAATTGCAACCACAAACCAAACCCCACGTGTCGACGCAAAACTGGCACATCTCTGGCAAGCTCGGCGCAGTCTGACCAAACGCTGGAAACGGCAGCGACACAATAGAAAGCTCCGCAAGAAAATCCAAGAAGTCAACAAACAGGCTGCGGAATACGCTGCGGAGCTATCCAGGGAGAGCTGGCTCAGCCTGTGCGACGAACTTCAGGGAACTCTATCGGCTCGCAAGACGTGGCAGCTCCTTAGACACCTTATAAATCCAGTGACAAGCAAGGGTGAGACAAACAGAAATATGACGAGAACGTTGAACAATTATAATGGCGATGTAAAGAGGCTCTTTGGGGATCTTAGAGACAAATACCTCAAGACGGACAGGAGTGTACAGCGGCCAGGATCTTATCGGGGAGCACCCAACGAGACGCTGGACAAACCGTTCACCGACTTTGAGCTTAAGGTGTCAATTGCCGAGAGCCGTCAGAATAGTGCCCCGGGTCCAGATACCATCACGTATAGGCTGCTTAAAAACTTGAGCGACAGAGCAAGGAAGGATCTCTTGCGGCACATGAACGAGGCCTGGGTGAGCGGCAACCTACCGAGGCGATGGAAGGAGGCAGAGATCAGGTTCATACCGAAGCCCGGAAAGTCCCCGCACATTGACAATCTAAGGCCCATTTCCCTCACGTCTTGTGTGGGTAAAGTGATGGAGCGGATGGTGCTAAATAGGCTGCAAAAGCATCTAGAAAACACCGATCAGATGCCGGATACCATGTTTGGATTCCGAAAGCGCCTCGGAACGCAGGACGTGTTGCTACAAATAAAAGAGGAGGTCATGAAGCAGGCCACGAGACATTCGCCCAGAGCCATTTTGGCGCTTGACCTCAAGGGCGCATTTGATAACGTCTCTCACGCCAGCGTCCTATCGAACCTCCAGGGCACCGGATGCGGAGAACGGGTTTACAATTATGTTCGGGACTTCTTGACTGACCGCCAGGCGAGAATCAAAGTGGGGGAAGAGGTATCCCCTCCTGTGAAACTGGGTAGCCAGGGGACCCCCCAGGGATCCGTCTTGTCACCCCTTTTGTTCAACATGGCGCTCCTGGGCCTGCCAAAGGCGCTCGGAGCGATCGAAGGATTGGGGCATGCGCTATATGCCGACGATATCTCGCTCTGGACGACGAAAGCAGGCTCTTTGGGATGGATCCAAGACACGCTGCAGGCAGCCGCAGATGTTGTGGACAAATTCGCCAAAGGGTGTGGCCTTAGATGCTCCCCATCTAAATCAGCACTGGTGATCATCCGGCCAAAGGCGCCTAACAAACAAAAAGAGGACATAAAAGTCAGCCTAGAGGGCGAAGACATCCTCCCACGCCCCAGCACAAAGATTCTCGGATTAGTCATCCAGGCCGACAACAGGGCATCTATACCCGTTGCGAAACTAAAGCGCACGTCGGAACAAATCCTTCATATGCTCCGACGGGTGGCGTCAAGAACCCGAGGCCTCAAGGAGAGGGACACACTTAGGCTAGTGCAAGCCTTTGTGGTAACCAGAATAACATATGTAGCACCTTACCTCCTCCTGAACAAAGCGGACACGCAGGTGCTGGACGTCATCATCCGCAAAGCCGTCAAGCAAGCTATTGGAGTTCCTATGAGTGCGTCTACATGCAAACTCTTGGAAATGGGCTTGCATAACTCGGTCGACGAGCTCATTGAGGCCCATCTCGCCAATCAGAAACAAAGGCTGAGCCAAACAAAAGCGGGCAGACGCATCTTGCAGAAAATCGGCTGGAAGGCGACGCTATCTGAGGACAGAGACCAGCTGCCAGATGAATGGCTGGAAGCCATCAAATCCAAGCCCATCCCCAAGAACATGAACCCAGCGTACCATGGCGGCAGGCGGGAGGCAAGAGCTCGTGCTCTCAACAGGCTTCTGGCAAAAGAAGAAGGGGCTATCTTCACGGACGCCTCCATGAATGACGGTACGAACCGGTCAACAGCAGCGGTGACAACCACGAAAGAGCTGCTGACGTGTGCATCCGCTGTAGTTCAGAGCATTGAAGAGGCAGAGGAGCTGGCGATTGCTCTGGCCCTTACTCTACCGGACAAGACCAAGGTAGTCACGGATTCCCAGCAAGCCTACAGAAGCTTCCAGTGCGGCTGGGTGTCCCGGTTGGCCCTCCGAGTGCTCAAGGAGAAAAAACCTCCGAAGGAAAGCGTAGAATTAGTGTGGGTACCGGCCCATTCTGCGGTGGAGGGTAACGAGTTTGCCCACCAGCAGGCCCGAGCACTGACTTACCGGGCCACGTCCACAGCAGAGGCAAAAAACCAACCATTGCTTACCTACAGGGAAATAACCACTTATTACAGGCACGACAGGAGGACGCTACCAGCACCCCACGCAGCACTCACGAAGGAACAGCAAACGATATACCGGCAAATCCAGACAGAGTCCTTTCCGCACCCCCGTCTACTCAACCGCATGTTCCCAAACCAATTCGAAGAAGCTTGCCCAATCTGTAAAAAACTAGGCACTCTCCAGCACATGATAGGAGAGTGTAGGTTTAGCCTGAAGCACCCGCCCCCCTTACCCGAGTCTCGCCCCACCAACCCCACTCTACCCTTTAACGAGAGATGGAGGATCTTGCTGACCAGCCCCGCCCTGGAGGATCAGCTACTACTGGTCACCAGGGGCCAGGCGGCGAGAGCAGCATATGGATTCCCGTGAACAGGGAAACACCTCCGTCCAGTGTGGAGTTCGCAACGAACGACTCTTAAATAAAGTTTCTCTCTCTCTCTCTCTCAGCGGTGCGCGTGCGTACAGCGTAGTATTGTAGCGGTTTTTCCCAACGATCGTGGGCGGGTATCTTCGGTAGTTTATCTAAAATACTGGGGATCGGTGATAACGCAAGTTTAGACAGGTAGGTCATGTCGTTCCTATGCGGAATAAAGAAAGATCGCTGAAAAAGAGTGGCATAAACACGTCTACGGTAGACTGCATTGGCATGGCTAGTGATTATAGCGGTTCATTCTACCGGTTTGTTGACTATGGGGAAGCGAAGGGTTGGAAGAAAAAGAAGGCGTTTGGTAAAGACAAAGTGGAGCAACTGTTCTGCGTGAGAAACAAAGAGTGCAAAAGTAAAAATGCGTTTTGAGGGTGGAGATTGTTGGACCATGGAGGCTACTCGCAACGAACACTGATCGGCCTCTATCTACTCACTTTCGTTTCTGGACACAATGTTCCGTATCTATTACCAGTCAGCATGCCCATGTTTCGAAAAGGCACAAATATGAAAAATTGCGGCAAGTGTACCGCGATTTCTGTGGATACGAAAAAAAAAAAAGCTAGAACTTTGATTGCAGGCTACAAAAAACCATTTGCATTAACTGTTCTCAAGTCAATCTAGTCGGTATATGAGTGGTTGGTTTATGGGTTTCTTAACAGGGGCAAACGCATTTGAGCTACTTTGAGGAGACGCACTTTTTGAGAATGTCTGCTATAGATTGATGTTTGAAAAAATCTTGTTGCGCGTGCGACACCATCAACGACAGTGATTGCATACCCTAAAAACAAGAAAATGTGCTCCTATTGGAGTTCTGGTGCTATCCTTCTTGTTCGCCTACTACATCCCCTACTTTGTCCCTAAAAGCGAAAGGCACAAGCGCAGTGCGCTTTTGGGGTGATTTTACTGTTGATTGTATTCTGTTTGCATTCGGTGCAAAATCTGTTTGCATTCGGTACAAATACAAGCACCCTCTATATCTTTGGGCGCCTTGAACGGCCATTGCCCGGAGTATAGTTTCGATCGATCTCATTATCTGACTCATAAGACATCTGAATATCCCAAGCTCGACAAAGCCGGCTCCGGAATGACGTTGAATGGAGCCAAGAGTAAACAGTGTGACGTCGGCGTGCCCCCGTGACGTTGGCCGTGAGGCGCTGACGTCACTGACGTTAATCAATAGGACTGGGTCGCCGGTCGCCCGGATCGGCGGAGATTCGCGCTGTCTCCTACTCTAGGCCGTATCCACTCTTGGCGCTCCTGCGATGCTGCATTCTACACTGCTGTGTAATGCCCCCGTGCCTAAACCCCGTAACATTGGCGACACTGGAAACACGAGGAGTCTGAAAGGCAAAACATTTCACACTAGCGGATGCACTGGTATATAGAAGGAGTCAACCGACCACTCTTCGTGTGGTAAACTGCAAAGCGCTATATGCGTTAATCTTTATAACGGCAGTAAGAACTGTGTTTTGGTTGCTTCGTCTGTGCTGTCAATTGCTCTGAATTCGCTTTGCAGTAAAAACTTAGCGCAGCGTCATAGACACAAATAAATGGGGAATCGAATCGATTCTGTCTGCCTTCGACTGAGTGGGGGCATCGTTACACATCTAAAAGTAATGCAACAAATATAAAGAAAAGGGAACCGTTACAACTATTACTGATCTCCAACGTGCGCATACCAGTAAACCCCGACCGTCGTGAGTTTGGGCCGCGGGGTTGATATAACACGATCAAATCGCGCCAATGCAGGGAGAGGTTAACGACCTCTTTGTTCGAGAGGCGCACATTAGGTCGGCTTTGCGACAGCCGGTCAAATGTGCGTCTGCGGATTAGTCTGCAGGAAATAACGATTTAGGGGATAATGGTCAGGGGAAAGAACAAAAAGCAAGCGTAAGCCTGAAACAATGCGTGCAAATTGCCGATAGCTGCCAGGCCGGACGTAAAACAAGTAAATTTTTTTGCGAAAAATTTTTGCTTTTGCTCTCAACGTGTATGTTTTTGCTTTTCGGCGCACGTCATCGCGATAATTTCTGTTTTTTCGGCGGGTTCTACTCATGCGACTCGCGGTTTCATTTCCAAGTCTCCCGCGTCTGTTTTTTAAACAAAGAACACTTCACTCTTCGGAAAAATGTCGTCACTTTTGCCTTCGTTTGTGTATGTACGTCTACTGGTTGCGAGGGGATTCACGGTTTTCGTGATGCTAATTAACGTGAATACCGCTGCTGTAGTGTTATGGTTCGTGTGTGAAAGCTGCAACGCTGCGTAGATCAGTATATAGTGATAGGTTATACATTGGACAAGGCAGATGCCCAACAACTTGCTACTTCTGATGCAATTTATAAAATTCATAAGCATAATATGAAGACTGTAAATGGAAAGGCTGAGGAAAATGGAGTGAAAGGGTGAGCCTGAGACATAGAGAGAGAGAGAGAGAGAGAGAGAGAGAGAGAGAGAGCATAATTCATACGCTAATTTTTAGTTGAGAGGCTTTCATAAATTACGAAATACCTGGTGTAGCCATAACCTCCCTGCAATTTAAGTACTACAGGCCTAGAGTTATTAACACGGAATTCCTCCCACGCAGCAACCTCCGGTGTGTTGCTCTGGCGACCACAGATTACCTTTTTGGGCGTGTGTTTTGTGGTTCCCGCCGATGTGAACGACAGAAAGAGCGTGCAAAACAACATATATTCATTGACCGCCCTGAACACCATGAGCAAGGTACAACGCGGACTTCACCTCTCAGAACTTAAATAAGAACCTTTCTTGCAAAAATGACAGTTGGACGTAGTCGAAGTGCCCAACCCTCCGTGGGTCTGGGTAGACCTTGCTGCTCGCCTAACGAGCATTGAGGGCGCACTGCATAGCGGGAAGAAACACGTACCGTACGTCCTCGCGTTCATATAGTGTTGTACTTGCCCACGCCTTCTCACGGTGGCCACAATACCGTTAACGTCCTCCGCGCCAAAAGAAATTTGTGCACTTTGTATATACACACCAGCTGTGGGTATATAGCGAATGGTTAACACGTCGGGCTTCTGGAAATCACATCCAACCGGTGGAGGGGGTAATTTTAGTACATGCAAAATAGAAATTATGCAGAATGTGCGAGGTTTTGGGCTCACGTTATAGAATCACTGACGGTGCAAGTTAGTCCGCAGGCGTCTGTTAGGCGCTTTGTGGCCCGAGTGTATATTCGGCTCGATAAAACTCTTAAATAGTATTTCCTTTTCACCTATTTTTATATGCACTGTTCGCGTTTCAGTCGCCCCTCAGTGGCGCCCCTGTTTTCAATCTGTTTTGACTGACTCATATAACGCCACGACAGAAAATTCCGCTTTAGAGTTCAGGTATGCGCATGCGCTCGTTGCCCCCTGTGAAGCCCCTTAAAAAGACCCTGCAACACTTTCAATGAACTCTTTCACCCTTCTCTTTGTGTCTGGTAGCACTGCAAAAACTATCGTTATCGCATGACAAAAGCGATTCTGCGTGATTTGCTCGTCTCAGCTGATGCACATTCCAGTTTTTGCGTTAGTTTTGCTGCGATTTCTTTTATAGAACGCAATGCGCTCATTGTTGCGACTAAAAGTTCACCCACCAATGAGTGCGGCACAGTACGAGTGACGTCACTCAAGCGCGGAAACAAGGCCAAGACTAAGAAAGAGCGAAAAATCTCTTTGGCGAGTTTCCAAGTTATCTCAGTAAGATCTGGCCGAGGCACTTTGTCACCTCTAATTTAAGTACTGTATATTCTTGTTTCCCACATTCTGAATACACCCCAGAATTTTAAAGCCGGAAGAAGTGTTGCAGAGTCGCTGTAAAGTGTCCACGTTCAACCACGTAAACTTCTCGGTGAAAACGAAATGGCAAAAGTGAAGTATTTTCACACACAGTTCCCCGTGTTACTTATGCGCTGGTGATGGTTCATTTTGTTCCGTTGGAGGGCAGTCTTCTCCTTCGAACACACCACGAAATTTTCCCCAAGAAGAGCGCTCTTTCGGAGCCTTCCTTTCCCCCTGTCACTTCGCATTCTTTGCCCTTTACGCCTCCCCTTTTAATTAGGCATGCACGGCTTATGAGGCCCGCGGCTGGCAGATGGCCATACTGATGTCAACGCTTCTCCCACCCTCACGTATTTTCGGGTTGAGACGCCGCGGCGACGTAGACCTCGCGCTTTGCGATGAGTGATCCAGCCGAGTTTGTGTCTCTGACAGGCCCCTCGCCGTGGGAAATTTATCACGTCGAGTGCGTTCATATCTCGATCTGTGTGGCGCCGGAAATAGCTTGGTAGGCGGGGGTCTACGCCGAGTTTTGCGTCTATCGTTACCGTCGTGATGCGCGGCTTTTGCGTGGAACTTTGTTTTTTGGTTGCTGTATTGCGGAAAAAAGGAAGGACTTATTTTTTTTCCGGGTATTATTCCCACTAAATGGCATCGTTAGCAATCTCGCGCCCGGAAAAAAAGCGTTAAATTCGCTTCCTGCTTCAGTGCTGGATCTATCATTACGTTTTACAGAAACCAGGTCTTTTTCTCTGGTGGTGTATTTACACAACTTTGGGCCTTTGGATCACTTTCCCATAAAACAAGTAAGCGACGGACGCTACAAATATTTTCGGGATGCGCTATCCAAAACGCTTTGAAACAAAAGACCTTGTTACAATTGCCGTTGTACTGGAAGCTACTCCGCATTATTTTTTATTCCTCTGGAGAGAACATTAACTGCTTCATCACTGTGGCGCCCGCTCCGTTCTGTCCGCATAAAAAAAGCTATTTTAGTTCATGATGGACTGCGCCGACTGTTTACATAAAACGAAGAAAAAACACAGGGGACATTCGCAAGACATCCGAAAACTATTAACTCATCTAAACAGTCAGCGCAGTCCAGCATGAACAGTTGCCGATTAGTTTTAACCACAGCGTTCCTCTTATCATCGTTCGCTCCTCGGCTGGTGGTACCAACACAAGTAGTTTTAAACAGATTCGACAGCAATTCACCAATGACGTAATTTCTGTCCGAAGCTTCACTTCGTGTGGTTTAAAAAGCTCCCCGCTGCTTACTTTGAGGGGCGTTTTCCAGACAAGCCTGTTTTAAAGCGAAGCTTTCTATATCTCACTGATGACGTTCGGTGTCGCGCCAAACCGCACTGCATGAAAGACAACTTTACAGACAGGGTTTCAAAAAACGATGATGATGATAATCGAAGCCACATCAAGCACCCAAAGGGGAAAAAAGTGCTTCCCGTGGCCGGCATCAAGCCTGGGTTCCTCGCATTATAAAGCCGACGTCTATCCGATTTCGCCAGTCTGACACGGTCGAAGCAGTTTGTATTTGGGAATTTGGCATTGACTCAGGTTTCGTGGGAGAAAGCTCCGTGTCTTTACCATCTTTCTCTTAAAACGGGGGCTTTGGGTTTTTTTTTTATTCTCTCTTTGCGCTGAAAAAACCGCCCATAACGAAAGCGGCTCCGTGAAATGTCGCTCCCTGACAAAATTCGGGCTCACTTCTGTATAACTTGTTCTAATAAAAACGGAGCACCGTCTGCTGGAGCCCCTTTTTGCCGCGTGAGGAGATAAAAAACAGGCTTTATTTGGCCTCACAATCTGGAGTTCTACCGGTTCATCTTCAGCCTCTCCTGCTCGGATCTCCCGACATCCGCGACCACCCCTAGGCGGACTCGCCGCCAGGCGGCCACTTCGAAATGGCGCGAGTACGACGCTACCTGCAGTTTCTTCACCGCGAGAGATTAAAAAAACATCACCCCTCAACTCCCCACATCTTTAAGCATTTATCCTTCAGCAGATCGCAAGAAATATTTAACAACTAAGTACTTGCCAACACGGCCACTACACCTCGTATCATCCATAACCGGCAGACATTGCTTACCGGAGGGAGGGCATTGACACCATTGCCCCCTGCACATGTACCTTTTGTCACACCGTGTGTGAAGCATACATTGAACATCGTGTCCTGCACTGCTCTGCTTTTGATCTTCATAGGCTGAACCGTAGTGTTTTTTCAAAATTCAGATACAGAAGCATCGCATAGGGACATCCTTGAAAACCTTTACCACCTGGTGACCTTAGCCCAGATCGGCGTTGCCAGCGGCCTGGCGAGCGTGATTTAGTGGGCGTCTACCTCCTTCCCTAGTCCCCCTTTTCCCGCACCAGCGACCTTCGCTCCTCCCCTTCCTAATAAAGGAATTTATCATTATCATTTATCCAGCTTTCTGTTCCTCTTCTTGTTTGTGGCTTGTTTGTGGGGAAGTAGGCCACTGGCAAGCCTTCTGGTTTAAGTTCAAGAGCTGAGACTGAAGGGCTTGAGCCGCCAAGGAAGCTGTGACGTGGAGATCTTGAACGTGTGCCTCTTGCTGCCTTGTACACATGGTATTTTTCGTGTCCTGACGTCCGGCAGGACTACAGCTTCCGTGACAAGAGATCGGGCTTATGACATCGTGCCCGATGACATCGTGCCCGATGACATCGTGCCCGACATCGTGCCCGATGTATGATATCGTGCCCGATCCACGAAACTGCCGTGGAAGGTAGACAAATTATCGTGTGTGTCAGACAATTTGTTTTTTTGCGTTAGCTTGTTCCACTTAATTGAGAGAACGAAAAATTTTAACAAAACGAAGACACTGTCCGGGCCCTATCCTTTGGCTACCGGCGTGAAAATCCGTTGTATTGTTTCCGAAATGTGCTCAATGAAGTGTCCTCTTGTGAAAAAATAGCTGATTCAATGTAATTGCAAACACGCCAGCAAATCAATACGCCTAAATATTGAAACATAACGAATACGCGGCTTTATATTAAGCCGGAGTGGTTTATTAGAGGGCATTACCGTTTACAGAGAACCGCTGTAGAGATTTTTTGCAGATCATTTTACTATTTTGTGCGACAGATAGGACTATTTACCAGTCAAAATCATCATAGCATTTATACCTATTCCAGGATAAAGGCATTTGCTGATATCCTGCGCTAAGAAAATTTATTATTTGCAACCGGATTTCCTTACCTCGCCAACTATCGAGTGATGTGTATTCTCTACTTTTAGTCTCGTCTTTCGGAAACCGCTACATTACCCTGCCGGTTAGTAATACTTCATTACAAATGAACCCTTCATAACAGAATACTTCTAGTACCATTTAGCTGCAGATTATTTCTGTATGAAAAAGGATCAGTTGCGTTAGCTCATTTTCAAATCACAGTAGGTCGAATCCTATAGGTGCGTTGTGGTACACGCCGTTGAAGGCGATTCACGGGGGTTGCTCCTTTTGCCCTTCTTTTACGTAGATTAAACAGGGTTTCGTCAGAAACTACCGCGCTTCATCAACCCACATGTGTACACGAGCTACCTAGCCGCACCGCATCAGAAGATAACTGTTAGGGGTGGAAGATAGATGCAGCGCGCAGGTTTTAGTTTGCGTAAGAGAACTTGCGTCATTTCTCTGCCTTGAGATTAAGGCTCCAACTTACGGGCGTATACAAATGCAGAAGCCACGCGAGTCATTAGCATTTTCTTTTTTCTTTCTGGTCGTACACCCTGGTGTGACTATCTTCGGCATCAAAGGAGTACTTGAAAAAAAAAAAAAGCACGCACACACCCACACGCGTACATACGCGCACAGAAAAGAGGAGTTCCTCGCCAGATTACGAATAAATAATTCTCCCTCAAGGGCTGCGGAGCATTAAGGAACCATTACCTGTCCCGCACTAATGGTGGAGACCATTGTTTTTAGAATCGCTGATGACATTCTCGAAAAGGCATAAAGCATATCGCCCGGGATTGCCTTGGGCGTCAAGTTTCGTTATTTTCTTGAGTCAGAAAAAATTTGTCTGACCCTCCCCCCTCCCTCTCCCCACCTTCCCCCTTCAACACAAAAAAGAAGAAGCCACCGACATTTTCAAGCAATGCTGTGAAGGACAGGCGCTTGCGGCGTAAGCGAATCGTGCAGGCTGTTAATAAGTGAAGAAATATCTTGTGTCGAAGCGACGGTCTTTTATCTTCGCTTTTTGCTCCTGTGGAGAGGATAACCAGAACAGCTTCGACTGAGCCACGCGAGGAGAGAAAAAAAGTAAGAATATTTGTACGAACGGTTTCTTAAAGAGGGACGACTTCCTTTTTTTATGTTCGTTACGCTTCTTGTTTTCCCGTCAAAAGCAGGTCTTCAGCATGACCCAAGCATGGCGAAGCTATTTCGCGCGTTGGGTGTAGCTGCGCGGCCACCTCGCTTCTAAAGTCGTTTTCGCTGGTCTACAACATGACGATGACCACTCTAGCTAAAAAAAAAAGTGCGACCATGCGCTTTACTCTGAGAGCAATATACCGCATTTGCAAGATTCTAACGCGCACCATTTTTAGCTAAAAGTAGCCTTAAAATTTGCGTGCGCGTTACAATCGGGCCCAAAACCTAAATTTGCTTTCAATGTTCCCCGCTGTTGTTTTAATTCAAGCAGGAATTGCATAAGCAAGTTTATGAAGCACACAGGAATTTTGCTGCTGCAGTAGTGGGCGTCAAAAAAGGCGCCTTCTACAGGTACGTGGTGTCGTGACCATTACATCTGCGGTGTACAATCGACGTAAAATTATATTTTCAAGTTTTTTTAAGTAACCTTACCTGCGAGTTACAATCGGGGGTGTGATAGAACTGTGCAAATACGGTAGTCTAATCTACCGGTGGGCTACGAAGCGGCCGAGTTTCACCGCATTTGGAACATGCGGGGCGGGTTTTGAACGGCCATATTTCTCCCGGGCTGCAGCTTTGATATATCCCGCAGTTAAGGTACGCGTCGCTTCCTAACACAAGTCGGGCTGCAGAAAATAATTCCAATCCAGCTGTAACTGCTTCAACACTCTCACGATATGGTTGCCCTTATAACCCACCTTGGTCTGCTCTTTTCTTTCTAGTTAAGAGTGCATTGCTTCCCGTTGCAGCAGCTAGAAGAAGCGAGTGCCCCGTGGCCAATTGACGCATTGCGGTGTCATACAACGATAGGCAATGATTTACGTGAATACGCAACAGTTCACCGAAGCCGGCTTTATTCTGGCAGATTTAAAGTGACAGTGCTGATCGCGACAGCAGCCGCACTTTCGTATTCGTCCTTTGCTCGCTAGTATCTCGCACCCTCCCGATATGGGCCCACGTTCCGCCTCAGCTGTGCAGACCAGAGAATGAAAAAAAAGAGCGTACAGCAAAGGACGGGGGAGGAAGGGGTTAAAACGGTTTTCCGATAAATCTGTGCACTACCTTAGTTACACAGGTACCCTCTCATCTTCCATTCTTCCTTCTGCTTTCTTCTCCCCATTATAGTCATCCCAAACAGCCGGAAACACGCCACCGTGCTGGACGCAAGAAAGTGCGCCAAGTCTGTCGAACTTAAAGTACGTCAGAATCCGGTTCCAAGTGGTTATCGTCGCATTTGGGTAAAATCAGTAGAGGGACACCCTGGGCAATGTCATCTGTTCCCCGGGTTTACATATGAGCCCCGTGGCGGTGGTTTAATGTCAAGAGTTGCGCAACGTTTTTTACGTTCACACAAATGCAGTACAATCCAGTACCTCGTGCTCCAAAAACCGCCAAGAAGAAAAAAATGTCGACGAAGATCTAACTTTAACTGATGCCAGGTATACCAGCGTCGTTAAAAAACCACGGGAAGTTTAATTCATTACAGTAAGGTGGTGAACGCGTATCGCTTATAAGCAATACCCACTGAATGTAGTGATGGCGTCTCAAGCTTTATAGCTGAACGGAAGAAATATTTCACACCACGTTCTCTCACAACAAAAGTTTTAGTGTGCGATTCGCTACAGTGACATCAGACAAAATAAAAAGGTGTATGTTCTTGCTGAACTCCTCGCAGTCCAGCGAGTGGACTTAAATGGCGATAATTGCATTCGCTGACGTCCCGGCACAATCGCCAAAAGGTAGACACTTCCGTTAACCTACTGTCTGATGATGATTACGATGATAATTATGACTACTATGGTGACTGGGGTCATGATAATGGTGGCGATTACAAGGCCTAGATCAAAAGCGCCGACTTGCGTAAATCCTTAAAGGGGCACTGACACAAAAATTTTGCAACTTGGTTTTTTTGTTGTGATACGTAGCTAATAACCTACTTATCCCGTGTGAAAACCTCATTAGCTTCAGCGTGCGACGGTTGTTTAATTAGAGGCGTTTTCAAAACGGCCAGTCACAGTTTCGGTTTCAGCGGGTGCCGCGAAACGCGAGATTTTGTGTAAATAAAGCTGACCACGTGACCGTCGGAGGGATATCACAGAGCAGAGCTGCCGTAGCACTGTCGACTCCGCGTCGGCGGCAGTTTCTGCGAATGCCCCCACTTACTGATCTTGTGAGCCGCTTAATTAAAAAAAGTGACGGTGGACGTGACGCAAGCACTGCGAGTGCAAATTGCTGCCGTGGATAGAGAACGACGCGCGACGCTCGAAACAGTAGCTGGGAATACGCGCGCTGGGAGCAGCCGGCCGATCTGTCCGCCTACAGATGTGTTCGGCTTAGCACTGCGGCGGATATTCGATTGCCGCTCTCGTAAGCGGTGCATATAACTACTTTTAATGCAACTCGCCATCGCATAATTAACTCCTTCCTCATTTGTGCTGCCATGTTTTGGACTTGGGTCCCATTTCGTGCAGCCGTCATGAGCTATTGCTCGAGCTACCTGCGCCAGCCTGCGCCACTTCGCGGCCGTGGCCGCCGCCAGCGCAGCGACCATTCGGCTTACTCAGTGCGCTTTTCGTGTCCCCGGCGAGTTTTCACGTCCAGTGTAATAAAAAGTAATAAAAATACAGTGCCTGGAATCGTTGCGGAACCTACACCGCGGCCAGCTGTCCGATGATCCGACGAAATCACGGCGCCTCCGCCGCCAACGATCGGGTCGTTCGTTGCTCGAGAGCAGAAGCTGCGACCTCCGATTGGAGCGGCGAGCCGGCGGAAAAAGCCGGCAGTGTGGAAGCGGCCAACACAAACTCGTGACATGTTTGGTTGTTGTTTATTTAGAAAATATAAAGAGAATTTCGATTGCGCGAGGTCCTCCGCTGGATGCTCGGTTGCGTTTCACACACTTAAAAATTAATTTATATGTTCTAGGCTGCATTTGCCGCTGATATTTCGCAGATGATTTATGTGTGTTCCCGCCAATCTATCTCCGAAGTTATCTCGCCTTCAAAATTTTGTGTCAGTGCCCCTTTAACCTCCTAAATTTAAACATCAGTGCATGGTACTCCCGCAAACAGAGCGCCATTCGGTCGGTCGTTACTTACACTAAAGCGCCATTAATTTTGGAAACATGCTGAGTGACCGTGAGTACACTATATTTACTGGAAGCGTACGTGGTACAAGAGTCTGTTTTTCGCCCAGCCGATGCGCAGGGAACGCACTCCACGCCGATATTCCTCGATTTCGCACCGCTCTGGATATACGCGCACGACCTTACGATGGAAACGAAAATACACTAAAGACAAAGCGTGCACTGCAAAAATCGTTTTATGATAGGGTCATCAGTGAATAAATAACGTTCGAATAAAAAAGTGGCCTTTGCGAAGAAAATTATAATAAAAAATATTTTTATCACAGCCTTCATCTATGTTGCGTCTCTACCCACCGCGACAAGTTTTGCCCGAATTCTTTATAAAATAATTGCTAGTTTGGGGGATGTGTCAGATTTCATGCTTGATAGAGATTTTATGCTGTTTCCATTTAACCCAGTTAACACAGCGCGCCCAGATAGAAAGCTTTCCGCATAGAGGGGTGCCTCGAAGCATGTAGCAAGCCAACCCTTCAAGCGGTGAAGGCGAACAAGGAAAGTCGCGTGGCTGGGGCTCTGCGATCACAACAAAGGGCAATTAACAAGGGTCGAAGAGAATGACGAAGGGGACGTTGCCCATGCATTGTGTTCTCGTCGTAATTAAAATAAATAGCATGGTATGAAGCAGGCTTAAAGTACTCTCACGCTTGAAGGACAAGCTTGTCTAGCGTGACGTTATCAACGTTGCCTTGAAACGCTTACATTAATTTTTTGAGCGATAACGAGTTTGCGTCACTCGTGTCGTACAGAGACAGAGTTGCAAGCCGCTTGTCCCGCTTCTTGTAGTTTCAGCTGAGAATTTTTTTTTAATTTGACTACTGTGGTGTAGGCTTACAAGACAGGCGACGCAAGATAACACGACGGTGACGGCAAAAAGCAAGTTCGCCTGAATGTCGATAAACTGCCGGTACTCTTCGTACAAATATACCGTATTATGCAGTAGTGGGCCTGAAAAAAAAACCCCAAAAAGTAAAACAATAAGAACTTCGTAAGGTTAAATGTCGCCCCCCCCTCCTTCTTTTCCTCCGCTATGACGTGTAACGTCACACATTGTTATATCGGATTTTACTAGCTTCCTTTAAAGTACTAGTTTTGAAAGGCCGCAGCACACGCGCTTGCTGCAACTAGAGGGGAACAGCTTATGGAACTGCTGAGAGAGTGGATGACACTTTACTCATGATTCTTTCGTCAAAACCTAAGTAACAAAAAGAAATGGGTGCTGAAATAGATAGTGTCTTGGTTAATTACTATGCACTTTTTCCTCTGAACGGACGCCAAAGAACCAGTAAAAGGTGAAGTTTTTAGGTTAAATCCGAAGCTTTGTATGCTTTCAGTGCACTTTGTATGCTTTCAGTGCACTTTGTATGCTTTCAGTATGCTTTCAGCACTTTTATGGCCATGCTCTTGTAATAACTTCTGAGTGGTCTTTTTTTGGCAGTCTACCCTGCGAGCCGGGCCTACCATTGTGCTTACTCGATGTCTGCGGTAATGCGTTTCCACTAACTTGCCACGGAGGTGCGACTATACTCGAGACTACAAGGAAGCTAATCAGAAAGCTAGGAACTGCTTACATTTACTCGTGCGCCTTTTGTTGTAATGACGAAAATTTTCGTTCGATCAGAAAAGCGCGCGCCTGTGATTACTACCACTTTCAAATGGCCAATCTGGGCGTGATTTCTGTGAAGTTACCCCACCGGCAAAGCAGTTTTCGGGCCATAAATAGCTTTTCTCAAAAATTTTACATTACTGGTGATGCTTAGTCTGCTTCGATATTCAGAATTCGAAATACTCATTTGACGAAAATTTTATTTAGTTAGCACCGTTGTAAGGGTTATGTCTAGTAGTTCATTTGAGGAGTTTCTTTTTTTTTCAAAATGAGTAAAATCTACCCCAACAGAACTTGCGAAAACAGCGAAACTTTGTTACGGAACCTACATGCAGCGCTGTCAAAAATATTTTGTGGTATGTATTGCATGTCAGCTGAGGGAAGTTTACGGGGACATGTAATTAAAAATAATTTATTAATACATCAGTTGTTCAGTTTTATTACTTGTTTAGTAATATCCTAAATAATTAATTAATCGCGCCTGACAGTTCGAGCTGTCAGACGCGATGAATTAATTCGAAATACGATAAGCGTACGTGTTTTCCGGGAGTTATCTGCCGTAGATTGCCAGCAATTTCTTTTACAGGGGAAAGTTGCGTGGTTTTTCTTGTCACTAGCATTTTATCTCATTTAGTTTGACTTTCTGTATTTAGCTCCTTCCAAAAAAAAGAAAAAAGAAAACTCCTCATTTGTGAGTCAAGCCAGCAGTGTTAGTCGTTTTGAACGGCCTTGCCAATATATGCTTTGTGCTCAAGCATTCGTTGACCTATTTTTTTATTTTTTGAACCATCGGATATTTGGCGTGTCGTCTAGCTGTCAGGAACGTGTAACTTTCGGCCTACCGTGTTAACAAATGCTGTCGCAACAAATCCCGCAGAAAGCTTTGAACTGTAAAAATTACCCTGTAGAGCGTGCTTTGCCTGCATTGCTTCCAGGCGAAGGAAGAAGCCAAACTGCCGCTGTGTGTCGTTCGGCTGGTTACTGCGACGCATTCGAGGCAGAACAAAAGGACGATAATCACGACGATTGCATTTCGTATGGACATTGATGGAAATGATCAGTAACCTGGACTGTTTTAATAAAAGTCTACTACGGGTTACGAAAGCCGTCATTTCGATTATTATCTCTCCAAGAAGCAGGGAACGATAGACCAGCAGTATGCGTTACATCACGCGCGCAACTTCCGAAAGTCGTTTTTTAGAGGCGAAGTCCCTTATGGGGTCTGGCTATCGGCGTTTCATGTAGTCACGGTGTTAGAACGCCGGTACACTCGTTTACGGTGCGCGCAAGAACATAACACGTATTAAAAAAAAAACACCGGGACACTCGTTTACGCCTCGCGCTAGAACGCTTCGTGCTTCAAAAACACGAGATTTTCACAGCAAAGCTGTATACCTCTATTCCCCAATGGTTTCCCCTCCGTTGGCAATAACGCCAATGCGCAAAGAATACACTTATACACTGCATGCTTCGCCCCTCCTCAGGTTTCACGTTAGTGGAAATGTCCCGAGATTTTTTTCAGTCGCCTCCTTCGCTCTTCCTCTGTCACTGCACTCGCCAAACTCGGTTCCGGATGGTTTTGTTTAGGTATACGTTTTAATTATGGCAGGCCTGCAATGCCAAACGTTGCACCACCTGTTCACGAACCTAATTGGTTCATCTCGCTTGTACCCGTTTGCCCAGGCGTATCTATTTAAGAGGCTCTACTACATCACTCAGCTCATCCTTCCTTTCACAGCAAGATAGCTACGCTGAGCAGTGGTTACTAGCAGCAGTAGGGGATTTTGATATATATATATATATATATATATATATATATATATATATATATATATATATATATATATATATATATATATATATATATATATATATATATATATATATATATATAAAGAGAGAGAGAGAGAGAGAGAGAGAGAGAGAGAGAGAGAGAGATCTTTAATGAAACTGGCGATGTCAGCCGAGCTATGCTGCCTGGCTTGCTACGCCAAATGAATGTGGTGACGATGATGTAGGTGATTTTTATGTGCTTCGTAGTGAATGTGTCGTTGGTATAGGATGGCCCCAGCTCTGCTTTTTCAACTCTGTACGAAGCGTTAAAAATAGAGTGGCCAAGAGGGGTGGAGGAGGTGCGTTGACATTAAGGGTCGGGTACTGAGCGCCGCTAGCAGAAATGGCTGTGGTGCTCACGCTAACTGCAGCCACCTTCCTTCTTTCTCATCTCTCTCTCTACACTGTCATCCAACCGACACCCCCAAAACTCAACACTCCGAGTTGATTGCAGGTTTGCTTCTAATGAAGCACAGTAATATCCTCGGTGCAACTTTTTTCCCTTGCTTGAATAAATCACTTACTACTACCCGGACACTGCACATAACAGTAGCAGTGTTTCCGCTCGGTTTTGCTGACACCTTACTTAGCGGTGCAGAAGTGAGTCCGAATAAGCTTGCTACGCCTGAATCTAGCACTTTGCACGCAAGATAGTGTGTCGGGGAGGCAGTGTTCATATAAGCACGTCACAGTTCTGCTTCTGCACGCTGGACTGGGTTCGTGCGAGCCAGTGGGTAGACGAAATTCATCCAGGTGCTCGCCAGTCGTAAAATAAAAACTACGGTTGGCTAAGGAAACCGCTATTTTGGTCTCTGTTTCACGTGGTTTTCACTCTCATCACGCGAGACTCATTTCCTGCTATTGTTTCTTCATGAGAACTGAAGTCTTACAGCATCCAAAGCGCAAGTCGATTGCAAAGAAACGTTGCGTTGCCGATACCTGTTTTTTTTTTCCCTAGTGTTTGGGTTTATCGTTCCCGTCGTCATTGGGCTTGTCTCCGACCGAACCTTTGCTGTAGGAACTTCAAATGTGATTATCAGCATAAATCTGTTTTTCTTCCCACAGTGACGTGCAGTGTGGAGAAGGCAGAAAAAAAACCAGGGCCATCTCCACTAACGTCAAAACAGGGGAGGTGCGAAGCATGCAGTGTATAAGTGTATTCGGATTTGAAGTCTCTCTCTTGCCACATGGCGCGTCCTTACAGGAGAAAACCTGCCGTTTGAAACCAATCTCGAGCCGGAATTCGAGACGAATTTTTAAGAAAGACGGTATGAAATGTTTCTCGTCATCTCCGTGGGCTTGTCGCACGCGCTCGGTTAGCGTTACTAGATCCTCCCTAGATCTGAAAGATAATCTACAAACATAATATTTACCACGGACATGTGGTTAGGGGATCCCATTGTTCACAGGTGCCTTATCATCCATAAGGCGGTTTCGATGCTGAGTGCTCGGCGTCTTAGGCCTTGGTGCCTTGGCCTTTTTGGGCACGGAGATAACACCGTTGGGGGTAGAGGTATACAGCTTTGCTGCAAAAGGTCTGGTGTCTTTGAAGTACGAAGCGTTCTAGCTCGAGGCGTTGGAAAACGAGTGTCTATCCCGGTGTTTTGTTTTAGTACGCGTTTTTGCCCATGGAGATGAAACGTTCTAGCGCGAGGCGTTGGAGAACAATTGTGCCGGTGTGCTCTTTTATTACGCGTTACGTTCTAGTGAGAGGAGTTGGAAAACGAGTTTCCCGGTATTTTAGTACCGCGACTACACGAGGCGATAGGAGACGCCGATAGCACGATTCCTTAAGAGGCTTCGCCCATAAAATCTCCCGTCTCGTCCGTGCTTTGTCCACACCTATTTCTTCTCAATGCTGCAAAAGAGAAAGTCGCCATATTGCATTGCACGTTGGAGCCGTTTCGAGTAGCACGGCAAGGTTGCCTTTTTATCACACAATATGATGCAAGCCGGTAGGTCACAGTGAGGCGTAGTCATCATGAACTGCTCCTCGCTGACGTCATGTGGCGTATAACGAGTTATATAGCAATCTCACTCATCAAACCCGCTCGCAAAGAGGATTGAACCTTGGACTTTTCTGTTCTAAAAAGTTAAATGTGCCATGCACACAAAATGGTAGTTTGATTCATTAAACAGACTACTTTTCCGATAACAATGATACCAATTTCATCGAAAACTTCTAAAAATAATGGAGGTATTAAAGAAAATGTATGAAGCTGTGCAGGCTCCGCAGCCACTTTCCGGAGATTTCTCTATGACGTCACATAGTATTGTTCTTGCAATTGATGACCGCCAGCCTAAGCTACCGCCAAGAAACATAATTGGGCGATTGTAGTTGTTCGTGTACTTTCGTTTGATCAATCCCAAATGCGCGGGCTCCATTCCCGGCCGCGACGGCCGCTTTTCTGATAAAGGCGAAAAGCAAAAAAAAAAAAAAAGAAAGAAAAACACTGTGGTTGGTTACTCTGTCATAGGAATCAGTAAAACACAAAAGTGAAATTCGCAGCGAGATCTGCAGCTCATCATCATTTGCCGGGCGGGGGCTGTCTTGAGGGTGTGCCTGGCGAGCGACTTCCTGCTGGCGGGTCGCTTCGGCAAAGGTGTACTGGCGTCATTTCCGTGACGGATATGACGTCAGTAAAATCTTGGGGTATTATGGCATACAACACTTTTGCGTTAAAATATAAAACCCGAAACCGAACAACCCGAAGTATAACGAATTTCCCCGTAAGAAGACCCTGTGTGCAGGGGTGCACCCTTTGTAGGCCGCTTGCTTCGGTGTACTGGCGTCACAGTTCCGTGACGGATATGAGGTCAGCGAAATGTTCATGTATCCGGGAATAAACGTTAAAACGCCCGTGTGTTCGAGACTAGGCAAGCGTTCAAGATCCCCACGTAGTCAAAATTAATCCAGAGCTCTCCACTACGGCGCGCCTCATCGCCTGTTAAGCGTTGGCGTGTTAAACCCCACAATAAATCAATCAGTTTTGTTTGGTCGTATCATTTTAACGCGAACGTGCAATAAACACGTAACGGCGTTTTTACTGTTGGCCCATATTACGTCACTCGTGCCAAATTTACGCTACTGTCACGCAAAAATTGAAAAATTTTTCAATATTCTTGCATTTTCTTGGGGTTAAAAAACGTCTTTTGTGGCTAGAGCAAAACTGAGAGAGTTACCAAAGTCTAGTTCTTTTAAGTTGAACAATATCGTATTTTATCTTTCTGGCCCCTTTCAGCGCCAGTGCTTTACCGTTCCCAGGTTCCACTGAGTCCAGGCATTACACAACAGCGTTATTGTCCTCACTGATGCTGCTGCAGGCCAACACGGCCTGCAGGAAAGCCGACTTTCTCTGACGATGAATATGAATGATCGCGGGTGAAGCGCAAGAAAAGAAAACGCTTCCCGTGGCTAGAATCAAAGCTGCGTTCCTCGCGCTATGAAGCCGGCGTGTATCAGGTTTGCTCCATTACGACATGGTCGAACTGGTTTGGAAAACTCAGACGATCACCAAAGAATCCGTCACGTTAAGAATGGCGTCGTGCTGCGTGCCGTAAGGCTGTTAGCCACAAGTCGTTAGGCCTAACTTCCCATTTTGAGGCTTAGGACGTTAGGCCTAATGTCACATCTTGGGGCTTAACACCTCAAACTGGTACCCACACAAAACAAATTACTTACTTAACGCCAAACAGCAGGTGCCAATTCACGCCATACACCCCAAACCCAAACATTAGGCCTACGGAGTGCACACCCGAGAGTTGCTGTGGGTATTGTAGCACAGAGTAGCACATCCTCGCAGTGTGGGATTGTCCAACCAAAGAATCCATCACGAGAAAGCTTCCCTTTCAACTGTCGTCGTCGTTAGACGCAGGGGTGCGTGATTTTTTCTGAACCATATAATTAATCCCGCCGAGGTGCTTCCCGAAGCCTTCTCTGCGCGTCGAACAAGGACGTTTGACGTGCCCCAATGCTGTGTGACCCAATTTTTTTCGTGAGCTGGGCCACTCGGATACTCCCGTCACGTCGGAGGAGGCTCCGCTGATCTTACACGCGCGGTCTAATCAGCGCCGCTCTGGCGGAGGCAAAAACCGTGGCGCCGCCATTATTTTCTCTCTGCTCGAGCGCGTCCCTCCTCCCTGTACTCCCCCTTCTAAAACAATTCCGTTAGTTTTAGATGTTTCCAGGCCACAAGGCTAAATAACACGGGGAGTCGTCGCTCTTTAAAGAACGCCGCTTGGGAGAAGAAATTATCAAAACAAAAACACGACGCGGGGTGCTGCACCAGAGCGTGACGAGCTTCAATTAAATGCGCTCGGAGAGAGTCTTTTGCCTTTTGTTTTCGCGCGTTGCAGCTAACGGGACAGGCTGTCGCGAAAGGGATAAGGTGTGCGGAAGGGCAGCAAAATCTAGGTAAGTAGATGGAGGGGGGTGGAGGGGGGCGCAGAATCTGCCTGGTGCCGGGAGGGCGCCGGAACCCGTTAATCAGGGCCTTGGGAGGAATGTGATGCATACTTATCGCACGCATTCAGGCGTCGCGGGGAACGTTTTAAGGCTCGCCCTTTCTTGCTTTTTGCCCCCAAGTGCTTTCCAGGACGTTATGTGTGTGTGCATATTATATATATATATATATATATACAAGCATCCATAAAGCGCCTCTTGCGCTTGTTCACGCGTACGTTCAGTGCGTCATCCTTCGAAGAGGGAGGCTGCAAA
The DNA here is from genome assembly GCF_048455015.1 of Haemaphysalis longicornis. Lineage (NCBI taxonomy): Eukaryota > Metazoa > Arthropoda > Arachnida > Ixodida > Ixodidae > Haemaphysalis > Haemaphysalis longicornis. Next base: position 47,138,919 of record NW_027526460.1, read on the forward strand.
AATGACGAATGCGGGGCACGTGAGTCGGTTCAATTATAAAAATCAGTTTACGCCCAGCGGACCACAGCAATTCATCACTCGGGAGGCAGCGGTCCTTACTTTCAAGAACTGAACGGGAAGCCTTGGCGGTACAAGCTTTCGCAGTTCTCAGGAGTGAAGAACCTATTCCTCTTTTCCGTCTGTCTGAAACCCTCTACACAACTTCATCCCTTACTTTATTTCGTTTTAACAAGAGGTGTAGCATAAGTAGCGGGTTCCGCAGCGTTTGTGACTGCCCGAGAATACTGATGCCAAATTAACGTAACGCGTCAGTGTCAAGTTTGGCGCTATGGGGTGCGACACTTGGTTTGCCAAGATACGAACAAATAAATAAATAAATAAATAAATAAATAAATAAATAAATAAATAAATAAATAAATAAATAAATAAATAAATAAATAAATAAATAAATAAATAAATAAATAAATAAATAAATAAATAAATAAATAAATAAATAAATAAATAAATAAATAAATAAATAAATAAATAAATAAATAAATAAATAAATAAATAAATAAATAAATAAATAAATAAATAAATAAATAAATAAATAAATAAATAAATAAATAAATAAATCACGCCATATCCACGGAATGAATGATGATAAGTGGGGCGAAGCTCGAGAGGGGGAGATCATCGGTAACCGTAACTCTCCCGTGAAAGTTCGCCCATTACATCATTAAGAAAGACGTAAGACTGTGTGCGTACATTGTACAAATCAACTTTTATTTTCGGAGTCAATGCTCCCAGGCCCAGACCTGGTGAAAGACCCCGTGCCATCGAGGACTACCCCGCACCTCCACCACAATTTGTCACGTAGGATGGGACACAACGGTAAAGAAAGAACTTTTATTTAGGGCGAACTTGTGCCCGAACAAGACGAGAGGAAACGAGCAAAGGTCCTTGCGTCTCGTTCGATCTCCGAGAACGACTGCCTGCGTTCGTGGCGTGATCTCTTGCGTGATCTCCCCCTCGCAGTGCACGTGCGCTCGCGCCTCCGTTGGCGAACACAGACAAGCTCGCGCTCCCGGTGCCGAGTTTGCGCTGCCGGTTGCAGCCGGTTCTTGCGCTTGCAACGCGGCCCACTTTGCGACATCTCCGAAAGCATGCGGCGGTCACGTACCACGAGACACAAGGGATGGACAGACCCATGACTTAAGGAGCTTCGCCCCTAATAAGTAAGAGCGCAAGCATTAGCAGGGTCGACCATAAAAATTCTGTGCACGTACTCTGATACCCTGAGTCCTGCGTTTGTACACTGAAGCCTACAAATGTGTTACATATACACACAGTTGCAGGTCGTGAATTTGACAACAGTTCATAAGCAGGAACGTGCGCTACTTTCGTACTATATTGCGTTTGACGTATACTATAGCCGTACTATATTGCGTTTGACTCGTCATTTTCGCGGATATTTAACGCTTCGTTAGCGTCTGTCTGTACATATCTCACCCTGACTCCATTCCAGCCCTGAAACGACGTTCTTATCGGATGTGTGCGGTGGCCCCTTCGCTTTCGCAATTTTTAATTTCTTGCGGTAGTTCGAGTCGCGCCTCATCGTGACAACATTGAAAGTAGGATTTCAATTACACGGAACGGGGCTCTGCATTTATGATGGCATTAAGTTTAGAAACTTCAGAAGATTAAGTCGCCTTTTCAATTGAAATGCGAAGAAGGAAACAGCGGAGCTGGTGATCTTCCCTAGCTTTAACTAGGCGTTTCTTAGGCCTGCATCTTTTTTAAGAGAAAAATTGCTAAAAAGCAAAGCTTTTTCAATGCAAACTGAGTTATACCAAAGTTCACAATCCACCCTTCTGGAGTTCAAAATCCAACCTGCCAAAGCCCGAACCCAAAGTCCACTCCAACTCAGCTCAAGTTCAAAGGCCACGCCCGCGCTACGAACTCAAAAGAAATTCTGAGCGCCCGAATGCGATGATGATAGGCGTCTGTTTCATAAAGTGAGAGACCCAGGTTATATTTTGACCGCGGGAAGCGTTTCTTTTTTTTCTTTTTTTGGGCGCGCACTCCCCACACCTGCTTGTCGACTACTTTCCTCCTTTCCACATTCCCTCACACTTATCGGTCTAGCATTTTGTAGCGTGAGCTACACTGCCCGAGGTTGAGTAGTTTCGCGTGGCTCCTGAAGAGCCGTGCTGCGCATGCACGAGGAGCAGTGACGTTACACGGAGCCCAGAACGTTGCTCGCTGCCCGGCGTCTCTCACACACCCCACGCGTCCAGCGTCTTCGCCGACCTGCGTTCCGCACGTGGCGGCCCGGTCCACTTGATGATCATGCGAGGGGTGGCCAGGTGCGGAACCGATGGCTCCTGTGTCGCAGCAACACCGGCGTGCGCCTGTGGAACCAGCTTAGCTCTGGGGCGATGGGTGACGCTGCGCCGGAGCCACTTGATAAATATACATACGTCACATAATGCGTATACCGTGTGTGTGTCATTGAAGCACCAGTACACATGATAATCAGGATAATCCTAGACAACCAGGAAAGCTAAGAATGACCAGCTGAACCTCAGCTCACGCTACGTATATCCTGGCATAGCCGAGCTACGCCACTGATTTTTTTTTTCATTTTATTCTATTTAGCATAGTTCCTACGCGTTGTCTGGAGGGTCTTACAGGAGGGGTGCAAACGGAGTCATCATGCATACATTGCGCCCAGAAACAGATTACACCGTGTGTTACTTCATGCGGAGGAAGAAAATAGAAAACTAGCGAACAACGACATAGACAATAAAAAGAGTTTCACGCAAATTGAATTTAATTTATTCCAAATATTCTCATACAGAACAAACAATGGACAGAAATACTCAGCGAGGAAAAATTGCGGCAAAATATTGTGTACAAAGCCTGTTCACGTGGCTGTAAGAAAAACGTAAACACTCAACACTGCGAAGACGTCTTTGTCGCCGACTATTTCAAAGATTCTCACGGAGTGGGCCCAAGGATTTAATTTTGATACGAAAAAAAAAAAAACGCATGCATCAACTGACTTGCGCACGCTGACATTTCTTTTACATTCAACGCATTGTAGTTTACATTCAACGCATTGCATAGTATTATTTGCAGCATAGAGTTTTATTACTATGGAGTCAGATTACTAGGAACGTAGTAAAATATTAGTTCGCTTTCTCCTGTTGATCTTGCTCTCCTTAACGCAACCACGTATTTCCAGCCCCTATAATCGTTTTAGATACTCACCCACCACTAAAATTGGAAGCTTATTGCCCCGCTTAGCACAACCTTCTAGGGCCCCAAAATGGCGTCCAGTAGCTGCCGGATTCCTGAAGCGGAATCGCCGTCGTTCAGCGTGCGGGCTTTGCGGATAGCTCTTACCTCGACGCACCTGAACCGTATAAATAGCAGCGTACACAGTGCGTAGCCTTGCAGTACACCACACCCCAAGCCGTTCCTGGGAGGTACGGCGTCCTTCCTCGAGTCGAGAGACGGCGTGCCACGCAGGAAAGTTAGCTCACACTTCTCCCGGCACACCTTGAATGCGCGTGGCAGGTGTCAGCGCGGCCTCGCACTGCAAGCACGGCAGGGCAGAGTCGTTTCCAGAGAGAACGGGGGCTTGTCGTGTAAGGTTGGGAGCTCGGACGGCGGTCATGCGTGGCGGTGAGCAACCGCGACCTAGCGAACCAGAATCGGGAGCAAGGCCGCGTCCCGCTGATCCCCCTCCGAACTCCCTTCTCCCCCACTCCCGTGAGTACGAGTCGCGCCGGGTGCGTGGTCGACGCCCGCTAGGCACGGTGCACGCATCGATCCGCTTCCACCGAACGCAAGCCACTCTTTTACCTTTACGGGCGGTGGCTGCAGTGGCGCTCACTGGTCGAAAGCCCAGGGACGTCGCTAAGAGATCCTTCGCCGCAGGCGCCCCAGGCAGCAGCGTTTTGGCGTGCCCGGTGGAACTGGCGTAGGAAAAAGCGCACCCTTCCTGTAGGAGCGCCGAGCATTCTTACTGCCGCTTTCTACGACCCAATCGACCTCGCTTCTCGCCGTTCCAGATTGAGTTAGGACGCTGCACTTCATCTCTTCTTCTCCCACTTCCTTTAACGTGCGCTTGGCGCCCCGCGGGGCCTCGCGGCGTGCCGCAGATTTGCACCGATTTCCTACCCTGCGAAGAATATCCCAAGAGGCACTATAGATTAATTGCATCAGCGCGACACCTCAACTGGGCATACAAGTTATCAGAGATCTGTGGGAGGACATATTTGTTGGAAAGAGACGATGAAATCATGCGGCTTCTTCATCAATTATCGCCATCAGCCGTATGGGCTCTTATTACCATTGGCTTCTTTTGTGGGTTCCATAAAATGGCTGCCGGCTTTGTATAATTCACGGATCTTGCATCAGAGTTTTCCACAATAATGTTTGGCAGAATTTTAGCAGTGCAAGTTACACATAGGTGGTACTAATCGATTATTCGTCTCCGGTGTGAACCACGCGAATTTTTTCTTCAAGTTTTACTCACCTTTAGCGAAATTCGCCCGCCCTACTCGGTGGATCATTTCAAATAGTAGCTATGGAGGCCCACTCAAAAGCTTGCCTTTTTCGTTAGAACGACAGCTCTTAACAGAGTATTGTCAATAGAGAACTGAGAGCTGTCAACAGTGACTTTAGCAGTAAATCAATAAATCAGGGGTTTTTTGGGGCATGTAGAAACAATCAGGTAGTCTAGGTGGCGGAGTACTAGTACAGAGTTAAGTGTCCGTATGTTGTCGTCATCATCATCAGCCTGTCTACGCCCACTGCAGGGCAAAGGCCTCTCCCATAGTTCTCCAATTATCCCGGCCATTCGATAACTGCGACCAATTTGTCCCCGCAAACTCATGCCCATATAACTTTCTGCCGCCCCCTGCCATGCTTGCCTTCTCTAGGGATACACTCTGTTGCCCTTAATGACCAACGGTTATGTTGTCTCCGCATTGCAGACCCTGCCCACGTCCATTTCTTCTTAATGTCTACTAATATGTCCTTAACACGCGTTTGTTCCCTGACCCACTCCGCTCTCTTCTTGTCCCTCAACGTCGCACCTGTTCTCTTCCGTTCCATTGCTCGCTGAGTCCTCCGCAATTTAAGATGAACCCTCATAGTGAGCCTCCAAGTTTCTGCCCCGTAGGTGAGTACCGGTAATATGCAGCTGTCATACACTTTCTTCTTCAGGGGTAATGGTAGGCGGCCATTCACTATCTGAGAATGCCTTCCGAATGCACTCCATCCCATTCTTATCCCTCTAATTATCTCTGTTTCGTGGTTGGGAGTCAGTGTCACTACTTGGCCTAAGTAGATATAATCGCTTACCACTCCCATTGCCTCGCCAACTATTTCAAACCGCTGTGCTCTCCCGAGGCTATTTAGCATTACTTTTAGTTTTCTTAATATTAATTTTCAGGTCCACGATTCTAATCTGCTTGTCCAGTGCGGTAATCACACTTTGAAATTCATCCAACAATGTTTAGTAAGAAAGAAATCATACAATCAACATGGAAACCTGAGAAGTATAGCATTTAAAACCTTGGGCCTACTACTCAATTAGAATTTCCCAAGGCTGCACCTAGTTAATGCTGTTGGGGCGCAATTGGTTATTCGAACCACCCGATTTGTGCCGTGACATTTTCGTAGCATTTAGTTGCGCTTGTAGGTTCGAAGTAAGGGGGGGGGGGGGGGGGGGGAGGCACCCACAAGGAAGTACGAAAATATTGTATGCCACGGGCAGCATTCCTGTACGCACACTCGTCTGAAGACCTTTCGCTGTGCGACGGGCGACCAAGGTGCGGGCGCATGCTGATGCAGATGCTGTAAGAGAGTTCGCGGGTAGCTTAGATTACGTACTCATCACTCGAGATTCTCAGAACAGTCCTTACGGCACTCTTGAATTGCCTCTCCGCGAAAGAGAAGCCCGAGTTGCCGCGTTTCCCCTTCAAAACCTACGGAGTCGTACCAGCCAGGAATAGAGCCGCGACATCATTAGCACATTCCGCAGCCGGTGCGTCGTATAGTGGCGACCGTGCGGACACCTTCCTCGCGCGGTGGCAGTGAGAGACACCCCCGCTGATAACGCATAGCGAGCAAGAGAAGTAGTGAGTGGAAGGGGGTGACGTAAGCTTGTGGCAGTAGGCGTTTATTGACCCCGGGGGAAAATCGCTGCATGTACGCTTTCCTACGGCACGAACTCGGTGCCAGACACGACGCCATGTTGTGAGGTTGGTGGAGGCCGGAGGGGAGCAAACGGGGGAAAGGGGGGGGGGGGGGGGACGGGAAGAGGGAGTGTGGGGGGACGCCCGCTTTCGGGGTGTCCAGAGGCGGCAGTTGCACCGCCAGAGCGCGGTACAGTGTAGTGGGCCGCGTATTCTCTTTCGACACAGAAGCGGTCACTGCGAGCTCGCATTTCCAATTAGAGAAACTCGCTCGCGGCAGAATTCGCGAGTGGGCGTTCTAAGCTTGGGGTAATTAGGCTAATGTTATCCGCTATACACTTTTACAAAGCTTCATGATTAAGACTGACGAGCGAGGACGATGCACAAAAAATACGGCCTCAGCGAAGAAGGCAATGATGCTCCAGGGTTGAAGTGACTGGGTAAATAAAACGAACGAACGACTGAACAAACGAATGAATGAATGAATGAATGAATGAATGAATGAATGAATGAATGAATGAATGAATGAATGAATGAATGAATGAATGAATGAATGAATGAATATTACTTTATGTTTAGGATTATTTTCGGTATTTGAGTAACTTCTCAACAATGTATGCTTGCACAAATGTTTTGATTGATTTTCCTCTGGTTGGCGAGGTCTATCAGAGCTTGGTGTGGGGGTGGCGAAACATGTTTTTGAGAATATAGCGTCTCGCTTTTTGAGTGTTACGATTCCGTGAAGCCTAGTTCATTATTTTGAAGAGACCATTGATTTGTCGCCCTAACAAAAAACCAGGCACCCCTCCGTCTAACGACAACGATGGTTGAACGCAAAGCTTTCTCGTAACGAACCACCGTTGTCCTTACACGGTAGGGTGCAGAATTTTCATACTTTCGCGCGTCTATGCACCCGTATATCAATCCAAACCGCTTCGACCATATCCAAGTGTAGCAATCGGATAGACGCCGGCTTCATGGCGCGAGGGGCCCTGGTTCGATTCCAGCCAGAGGATGCGTTCTTTTTCTTTACAGACCCTATCAGTGAGAACACACACTTCGCTTTAAACAATTGTCTGACGATTACGATACTCCATAATGCGAAATTTAAGCGCAGCTGTTTAGCTGTTCCGACCGTAGAAAAGATGTTGATGTGACGAAGACGCATGGGCGGCGACGGTAAGCCTTTCCGTCGGTGACGCGAACTGCAGAGTCTTCTCGGAGACAACGCATAGCGGCTGCTTCGCCGGAACGCACCTCTGGATTCTGGTGTCGGCGACGCTGACCCTCTGCTCGGGCAGCTTGCTTAGCTGCACCGACAGAAGAAACGCCTCCTTCGTCTCAGAAGTGATCGCGACATTGGCGAACTCATGACGGCGGGCGCTACTCCGCCGTTATCTTATAGCCGGTGGCCACCGCGGAGCATGTCTCGAGCGGCACCCTCGGAACTAGAGCCACTAGATGAGGTTTCAGAGTATCGGCACTCTTTTCTGTCATTGTTCTATGTCGCCTACAGCGGCCATTGGTCGAACCGCGTCACGTGACATTTGTTTACCCCGGGAAGACCCGTGGGCGCTGACATTTTGGGGCCTCTGTGTTGCCGCGCGCGCGCTCTTCGATAAGTCGTGATGTTCGGAGAGCAGTACGGCTGTATGACACGCTGAGAGTGAGTTTTCAAGCCCTCAGACAGAGTAGCGATGCCGTGCTGCTCTGTACTAGGCTGTTTCAACTGACGGGAAGGTGGAAAACGTCTGCATCGCTTCCCGCTAGGAAAGAACGACAGTGACCTAGCATAACCTACAGCCACTTAAAAAGCGCAGTTTAATTAGTTGCTCACCGTAACCTAGAGCCACTAAAGAAGCTACGCTAGCGTAACCGAGCCTGACCCTAACACTCCGGCGCGCTGTCTCTAAATCTTAGAAAAGTAAACACAGCTGTCATTGTTGCCAAGCGGCGCCCGGACCAATACCGCCCGTCAATGTCAGCCGCAATAAGGCGCCTAAAGGTAGCCACCCTGGCGTCAGGCACCAAAATGGCTGCCGCCGTGCGTTAGCCTCGCTACTCTTAAGCGTAGTTTATTTAGTGGTTCTACTAGGAACTTTCTGCTCGCACTTTCGCCTTACTTTCCACCTCCCCTTTCCACCTCGCTCTCCCTTCTGTGTCCTCGTTCTCTCGGTTACAACCAGGGACGACGGTGAGGGACGCTGCGAAACCGCAGGAGTGGGCCCTTCAGCGCTGTGTTCTAAAAAAATGAGGAAAGGTTTCTGTCACGGAATTTTCCAGCTGGAACCTCCCAGACAGTTTGCATACATTAGAAATTACGGACGACCAAGAATCCTATTCACCGCCGCGAGACCTCTATTCGCAGACCTCTGAACGTGCAATTTTAGGAGTAAAAATACTCTGCTAACATTGAATGCCCTCCAAGCGAATGAGATATGCCCCTTAACGCTTTCAGAGCTACCTTAGCTAAATAAGGCTAAGTTTATATAAAAAAAGCAACCGACACCTGTGAAACAACTACAGTGAACTGTGAACTGTACTTACGTAACCTCCAGTAGAGTGGCCTTCTTTAAAGTTACATAAATACTAATGGCCCCTCTGCTTGTCGGAATGGTTGCTTCTGTCTCCGATGGCTCCTCTCCGAAAAGTAGTGTGCTGTCAGTATTTATCTTTCTCTGTTAAAGGCCGGTCCACTGGCCTCAACGTAAGTAAACTTCGTTGTCGTTTGACCTGTTTCCGACTTTTCCCTCATCTCTTTTTGAGCGCTCCTTGCCAATTTTCTTTCTTTCCAGACCACTTAAAAATAGATGAACGGGCTGACGGCCGGATGAATGAACAGAAAGAGAAGGGTGGAGGCTGCTTCGGTGTAGAATAAACGTAGCACTGCTAAGCATACACACGACGATTGAACTCTGCGTGTCCTTTGTCGGTTAAGCAACGAACAATGCTTTCAAGCGTGTTGGCGACTAGTTTAGCTCGTCTTCGCCTTCCAGCCCACCACTGCCGCGAAGGGCGCGGTGGGGCTCTGACTCGAGTCGCTATTTTCAGTCTCGCTAGCTCGCTTTCCCATTTCAAAGGCGCAGGTTTAACCAATGAGGCGTGGCGGCCGTTAAGCTAGCGCGAGGCACAAAACAAACACGGGCGCGGTTGTTCTAGCAGGTCCAGTCAGAGCCCCTCAGTGCGGGTGGTTGGTGTGAACGTGGCGGCTGATACAGGCAGGCCAGGCGTGGTGACCCTGCGCCGACGCTCGAACCTCGTGAAAGGCTGCCGCTTGTGCTTCACGCCAAGCCTGCTCGCGTCACAAGGCGCGGGGGCGGGAGCGGCCGATCTTCAAAGGTTCGCAACGTCGGAGCTGCTCGAGCGCGGCGCGCACTGCAAAAAAGGACAGAGGGGGGAGGGGCGAAGAAAGACGCCGCGCTTTCGTGGTGTTTCCGATGCGGACGCTGGGAATGCGTTGCACGGGAAAGGGCGAGGGAGGGGAGAGCTGGTTCCTGTGCTGCCCCCTGTTCTTTGTGCGGCTGTCATGGGCGTTAATTAGCTCGACGGGCGCAATGTGGCGGCCGGCTTTTGAGCGAAAGGGGTTAGTTTGGCGTTGGAAGCGAAATTGCGGCTTTGACGAAAACAGCAGTGCTGGCAATTGATGAAAGGAGAAAAGAAAAAGAAGAGGTGGGATGGATTTCCGATCACGCAGAAGGGTGCCCGCTCTTGACAAGTTGGGAGCGGGAGTGTAATTTAATCGAGGCACGCAAGCAGTGAAGCCAGAGTACTCAGCACGAGTAGGGTACGCGCATGGCAATGGCGCAAACAAATCCAAACAGCGTAGCGTGCAGAAAATTGGAGAGGCCACACGTCTGAAAAAATATAGGTGGCACAGTTTTACCACCCAGTGAGTGTGCGCAGATACGAACGTGGGACGTTCTTTGTTTGCGAGAGATTGCCCCGCGGCATTGTTTGCGAGAGATTGCCCCGCGGCATAAGAGAAAGTCTTCGAGGGTAACCATTGTACCCGTTTCGCGCAAACATGCGGGAAGAGGAGACAGGTGATGGGGCCCCCATATCCAACACTTAAGATAAGGAGGGCTCCCAAGGTGGAGCCCGCTTCCTCGGATATGCTGAATGCTTACGTTGCTAAGTTCAGGGTAGGTCAAAAACAAGCGGTTAGCGTCACCTTCTGACGCGGGAAGCGTACACAAGGGACAGGTGTTTGAAGAGGTTAGATGCTGGCGCGTCCCTAAAGTTGATTACGCGAGTATGACCCGAGTGTCTCGTGTATTCAAAACATGCGAGCTTAACGTTTTTACACCTCTATTTTTCTTGCCGATAAACCTGTCAGTGTCGTTTTATCTTGGCGGCCTGTCATTTTCATGAGCATCATGATCACGACGGCCTTTTTGGCGAGATCTTTCTGTTTCACGCCACGTATTTCAAATCAACATTGTTGAGACGCGCAGCGTACAGGAACGAACCTTCCATCCCGCAGACAATGCAGACCAACACCGCCGCGTCAGTCGGCGTCCTGTAGGATATGAATTCAAATTTTCGCGATATGCTAACGATGGGAGCTTCGCTAATGCGGCATTGCAAAAGGCGAGTCGCTAATCTGGCCCAATTTCGACGATGATGTATAGATTGCGGTCTTTGCTCCCTGTAAGTAGGCAGCAAGTCATTAAATTGGTCCATCTGCACCGTTTCCTTAATCCGTTAAGTCGGCTCGCTGCGTATACGCAATTGTCATACAGAAAAGCACGCTCTGAAGGCAGCGCACCTAATACACAACGAATGACGCAAAAGACCGCGAACGACGTCATCGCAAAAATATTCTGGCTGAACTTTAAGCAGAACCGCTGTCGCCGACACTAAATGTGGTGAGGATACGTCTCCAAGCGGCTGACTTGCAAATGCGGCCAGTGGAAGCGGCATTGCAGATGCAAGGGGAAGATAAGAGTATTGCGTTAATGAATTGCGGCACTCCAATATGAGCCTCAGCCTTCGCCGCCGCCGCCCATACCTGAAGGAGGAAAGTTGGGGTAGTTGTTCTGAAGCATAATGATACGTAATTAGCGGTGCACAACGACGGCGACGCAAGGAAGAGGCAAGAAATAGCGTTAGACTTGTGCTGATATTCACTCTCACGTGCGAACATATACCTACACCATAAAGTAAGGAATGAACGTGTGCTCACTGGGTGCCGCATTGTCGGCGTACAACACATTCATGCATGATGCTTCCGGGAGCGACTTTAGGAGTAATATTAAAGCGCATTCATTAGTGTGCTGTAGTGCGGTGAAAGTGTGGTATGGAGTTCAGACGCCTTGAATCTTTACTTTCCGGTAGAGGCGCACACAGGGCAGCAGTCTAGGGGAACGGGGAGGGGGGGGGGGGGTGTGCAGGCCCCTGTCTTCTTAAAAAAATACTGGTAGAACTTGAAAAAATGCAGAGAAAACAAACAAAAATTATTCAAAATTAAAATAAAAAATCCCGCCATCTCCACGAAGTGAATGATGATGAGAGGGGCGAAGCTAAAATGCTTATCGGTAAAACCGTGAAACATACGCCCACACATCATGTAAAGACTCGACACGTCAAGCTTTCCACCGCTCCGTTGACAAGCCCGTCGACGACGTCGATGTTTGTGGTGATTATGTAGGGCTTGTTTGGGACGATGAGAATCTCCATGGGTAAGTTGGCGAATTCGGTGTGTGACATTTTAGGCACCTTGGCCGTCGCCTTCTGCAGAGCGTCTTGTGTCGCGTACCCCCGGTACGTGTCTTCAGCACGCAGGCGACGAACGACAACCTCTTCTTCTTTCTCTCCTCCTTGTTTGGTAGCAACGAAGGCGTTGAACGTTTTGACCTCTTCGGCCAATCTTTGGTTGGCCAATCCCTAGGGGGATCCTGCCACAATCATCGTCGTGGTGCCGTGTACAATGTGCCGTGTACGGCCGGAACAGGGCCCGAGAAAGAGGAGCTTCGCCCCTAAAACTCCGTGTGCCTTCGGCGTACTCTACAAAACCTCCAAAACCTTTTTGTTATTTTTTCATGAACATTGCAAGCTGCATAACTATGTTCTGCAGCTTGCGACAGAGAAATGATCTGCACTCGTCACCAAAGGCTCAGCTCTGGTGACTTAGTACAACACCCCCTTGCGCTTCCCCTCTCCTTCACGCTGGGAGGCCCAGCCTGAAAGTTGAGGTGAGAATGAATCATCATCATCATCGTCATCATCATCATCATCATCATCATAACCACCACCACCACCAGCCTATCTACGCTCACTGCAGGACAAAGGCCTCTCCCATTCATCCGCAATTATCCCGGTCCTGTGCTAACTGCGCCAATTTATCCCCTCAAACTTCTTGATCTCGTTTGCCCATCTAACTTTCTGCCGCCCCCTGCCACGCTTGCCTTCTCTAGGGATCCACTCTGTTACCCTTACTGACCAATGGTTATCTTGCCTTCGCATTACATGCCCTGCCCACGTCCATTTCTTCTTCTTAATTTCTACTAATATGTCCTTAATAGTTTCCAAAGAAAGAGAACGCGAAAAATGGTCAGGAAAGGTTTTTAGCCAGTAACAAGACGATAAAAAAATGTCAAAACACTTTTATTGCCAAGTTAAGATTTTCAAACTATTTCCGGTTTCCATTTTTCTCAAACGCGCGTTTGGTCTCTGACCCACTCCGCTCTCTTCTTGCCCCTTAATGTTACACCTATCATCTTCCGTTCTATTGCTCGCTGAGTCGTCCTAAATCTAAGTTGAACCCACTTAGTGAGCCTCCAAGTTTCTGCCCCGTAGGTGAGTACCGGTAAGATGCAGCTGTCATACACTTTTTCCTTCAGGGACAATGGTAGAATGGGGAATGAGTGGGCCTTTTTTTAATTCTGCGCTCTGTGTTGCCTTCTCAATCAAGACGCGTACGGAAGCACCAGTTTTCGCTCTTGTTCGTTTCGTAGACTCGCGTTCGCTTGCAAGCTGTAAAACTATATAACATATCTGCAGCCAACATCCAAAATTTGCGTCTTTCTCCGACGTTTAAAAAGCGATTGAGATTTTTGGATGTGAAGTCGGCCCCAATTCTTGCCACGTTTTTTCTGCTTCAAAATTTTGTGCCTGATGTATACTTTAAACTGAATATTCGGGCTAGGTGATTAGAATTTACAGTAAGTATTTACAGCTGAAAGAAAAAATTGAGGGACCGTATAAGAAATATGGCCGGTGCGTCCACCCCTCTTTCTAGATCAGTCTCGCGTATTTTCGTTTTAAGCCTGTACAGTTGTCACTCCAATTTGCATACACATTTTGCTTTGGCATGATAAAACATCCGCTCGTGTATTTTAAGCACTTAAATAGCATACAAGCTTTTGCTTCCGCGACGACACATCACAGAATCCCCATCTTTGTTCAGAGCACGCCAAGCTCCCGTGCCTCTTCGGTTCTCCGGCTCTGTGTTGTGAAGCTTCCCCACGGGGCGTTGAATGCCGCCTCCGTTCGCTCCGCGGCGTCGTTGACAAAAGGCGTCATTCTCTGAGTGCTGCTGCATTTTTAATGGGAACAGTGTGCGAGATGTCTTGCTGTCCCACGTGGTGCGTACTTGTTTACCTAGGTGTTGTTGTAATTAGGATAATGCCGTTTCCTGTGACCGGTCATGCATAATGAGTGGCCGGCGAGTACAACAGGAGCTCGGATGGTGGACGAGGACGTTCTATTTGTTGACGTCAGCGCACTTTCCTACTGAATGCCTCCCTCGAGGCGGCCCGACACCGGCTGTTCGCCGGAGCCGTTACTGGGAAGACTGTTGGCACGCCATTGCGGGAAGAAACACGGGCGTTCGCCCCGCTGAAAAGGGATTTGGAACCTGGCGGGACCTAAAATCCGGAATGGCTTTCACGCCGGTCAACGAGCACACCCAGTGGGGCACGCGGACCCCCGCTTACTTGTGCAGGTTGACAACGGAACTTTATTTATTTATTTATTTATTTATTTATTTATTTATTTATTTATTTATTTATTTAATTTATTTATTTATTTATTTATTTATTTATTTATTTATTTATTTATTTATTTATTTATTTATTTATTTATTTATTTATTTATTTATTTATTTATTTATTTGTTTATTTATTTATTTATTTATTTATTTAATCGGCAGGGTAAACAGGAGGAAATCAGCAGAGGCAACCTGAACACGGAAAACTTTTGCGAGCAATGAGGGCGCTTTTTATTGCTTAAATTACACACCGTGTTAACACGTTAAGAGATCTAAATAAAACAATCCTTATAGCCACAGTTGCGTAAAGCACGATTTTTTAGGCGTGTAATGAGCTCTCGCGCAATAGAAGTAATTCGACGCCTGTTGATATTTTAAAAAAAATAAACTAGCAACGGCAGTTTATATTTCTCCTAGAAAATCATCGCGTGCATAAGTGCCGGACAAATCCTTTTGGATGAGTGAGCCGTCTATCCAGGAAGTGAGCAAGTTAGCGAATAAATTGACATTACGGCTGGGTTTACTCCGGCTTTAATCAATCTAGGCCAATACTGCGCCTCGCTATGCGTTGTGCGTGGGTATAATACCTAACTATGTATACTGAGAAGGCACGGGTAGGGTTTTTAAACAAGGGGAGATCCAATTGCCTCGGTCTCCGTAACCTAATTTTACATTCAATTTACATCCAATTTCCCTGACCGGAACGAGAGAACGAGGAGATGCACACCATCAAGCACGGAGTGCTACCTAAAATATCAATGTTCACTCATGTATGCAAGTAGTATGGTATAAACTTGTTTACTCACATAGACAAAGCATAAGGACTTGCATGGGAATATGGATGACAGGATACCGTACATCGCACGTAAAAAATCGCCATATGACGATTAAAGCCGGCGAAGTAAAGGTACCACGAGGAGCAATAGCGTGCCTGAAGATATAAATTTCTTATGTTACGAATGTATCCCCGCATCTACGGGCATTACGTCCTTTCTGTCAATGTGTGAATCAAATCCCCCGCCAAACAATAACGATTTACGCGTCGTTGCATTATTTCCGAACTTGACGCGAGGTTTCCATTAAGCCACCGCCTCGTGCCATCTTGCCGGAGATGTATCCCCGCATCTACGGGCGTTACGTCCTTTCTGTCAATGTGTGAATCAAATCCCTCGCCAAACAATAACGATTTACGCGTCGTTGCATTATTTCCGAACTTGACGCGAGGTTTCCATTAAGCCACCGTCTCGTGCCACCGTGCCGGAGGCATTCTTGGCGCAGGCCTATAGCGTTGAGGGACTGATACACAAAAATGGCAAATACAAGATGGTGAGAGAAACGGCGACAACGATCAACGCTGTCAGTCGACAGACCGAGCGACTCGCGTCACAATGCGCCAGTCGGTCGGCAAGTGTGACGGGGGCCACGGGTCGGCGCTTGTTTCTCGCTGAGTTCCGAGTGTCGCCGAGGCCACAGTAGTCGCGACAGCTGGGCCCTCTTTCGCTTAGAGGAGGTATCCGTTCTCTCTTTTCCTCCTTCCCTCCTTCCCCCGCGATTGCTCGGCGCCTACTGATACGATTTGTGCCTCTGCGCGTTGGAGGGAAATGACGGCTCTATCCCTGAGAGCAATAACTCCGGCTGACCCGTGCACAGGTGCCGGCTCTGTTTGGGCCGGCCAGGCCGAAAGAATAATCACGGCCCCTGGACTGTACCGCCTTCTCTCCATCTCTTTCTCCCCTCTTCCGCCCGGACCGCTATATGTGACGATGCTTTCTTTTTTTTTTTTTCTGAGATTTCTTTTTCTAGCTGTTTACAGGTGATCATTGTGAGAGGATCTTACTGAGTGCATTAACATTAATGGGATGCTGATGACGCCTTCTGAGCTGATGGAAACGAGCCAGTCCAAGTGCTGACATTGCGGTTAGCCCCGTTGAAACTGTAAATAAAAAGCTATAAACGAACTACGGATAGAGGGGAATTAGAAATGATCGACTAAACAACCGATCAGTGAGAGAACTAGTCACAACAATTACAATGTCACGGAGTGTTAGAGTTTGGAAAAAAATAGAGCGAAATGGTAAGCGCACATTTTTTGAAGTGGAATAGATGCCTTGTGATCGTAAAATTTTTCCTCGCCAGATTATTTCATAATGTGGTCTTGTCGCATTATTTTTGCGTAGAGGAAGCACTGCACGGGGCATCACTTCCGATGATTCTGAGCCTGCGTAGCAGTTTGCGTCTTCGTGTGCAGCCATACCAACGTCGTTGCGTCATACCGAAATGGTTTCACAGGATATATAAACCATGTTACCGTGAAACACCTGTAGCCAATCACGGCTCGCTTCCTCGAACGGTGTGACGCATGGTGTTGCGGAGTCAACGAATTGCAAAACTCAGGATAAACGGTACAAAAAGGGAAAAAAAGTTATCACGAACAGCCACAGAGAGCTGTTGTGCATTTCGGCGCGAGCTGAAGTTGCACGGATTGAAGTTATTGATTGATTGGAATGTATATAGCAATTTATTGATTCATAATTTAAAATTTTTATTTATAGAAATCGTTTGTTGTATTGGCTGTGTGTATACATATAAGCAAAGCTTGGTGTGAGGCTAGTTGGTTAACATCATTTCAAGGGCTTGCGCTAGGAGCTTTTCACAGAAACGGACACGATTTTTTTTTTTGTCCATTTGTGTGATGAGTTGCTAGCGCATGTCTTCGAAGTGCTGTGGGTTAAATCCAAGGAGAAAGGGCACAAAGGTGTGGTGAGGTATCGCGTTAGCGGACGCTGTTATTGATTGAAATAACTTGCTGCTTAAAATCGGTTCATTGAATAATTGATATTGATTTTCGGATTGATCAAAATAACTAACTGTAATCGACTTATCGAAATTTTTTATCCGGTTTGCGATCCGTCTTAGGAGATATGGGTAACACCATGTATCTTTTCATGTGCGCTGTGGCACACTCCACTGGGTCCGCAACCAACTCCATATATGCGAACGCCGTACATCACGAATGAAATAATCTCACACCTCACTGCTGACGTGTAAAGAAAGGCGTGTGGTTGTGCAATGCTCCAGCGGAGCAAAAATACCAAATACACTGTTTAGCTCTTTGTTTTCCTTTTCTTAGACACTTCAGTGAAGATAAACGCTCGATTACACGATTGAGTGCTTCGAACCAAAAACAACCGAAGAGATGGATGCGTTTCTAAAAAAGAAGTGCCTTGATACTCGCTCCCAACGTGATCGATGGCTGGGAAGGCGAGTGGGAGAAAGGAAAGGAAACAAACAGCGGTAACTTGAACTTCAGCACCTCCGGTGGGGAACGCGCGCTCTTTTGACGTCGCCGCCGTAAGCACGTAGTAATGTTTCGGCCCCGTACACTCTACGTCATAACAGCCTTCCGGAGTACGACGGCTCTCTCCTCGGTTTTTACTTCTCGCCGAGTGCGCGCGCGGGCGTCTCGGGGCTCGGTCGCAGTCGTTCCGTCGCGATGCCCTCCCCGATATGAACCGGGACGACACCGGAGGGACGTTTCTGCTCTGCCATTCATCGCGGTGAGCGGGTGAGTGGGAAGCAATGGCGCTGTGCCGTGCGCTACTCTCTGTGCGAACATCGGGGAAGTTGCGATGGGCTGAGTCTCTCCACCGGCGGCTTCCTTATCTGCCCTAACGATCGTCGGCTGGGCAACGATGGTCGTAGTGCCGTGCTCATTTGTTAGGCCATCTTCGGGCAAATCTTCACATTCCCGTCGATCCCGCGTGGTCTTTTACCTCCCGACTTGCACCAGGAAGGACGACACTGCGGGCGGCTTTCAATTCCGTTTATTAAACGTAACCCCCATAATAACGAAATCGCTTTATTCGAATTATCGCCTTATACGAAGTTATTTACTGTGCAAACTGTAGTGCAGGAAGAGCTAATCATTCCATCTTGTAAATAAGTACCGTTTAAAATGAAATATGTTTGTTATAACGCAGGTTCACAGTACTGCTTCGCTACGCATGAAAAGACGGCTTATCCCGCGCTAGGATTATTTGAGCTCCGGATAAACTCACCGGACGTAACGAGGTGATAAATAAGGCCGGGTTCAGACCCGGCCTTATTTAACAAGGGAGACAAGTATATGCCAGCAGTAGCTGGCATATCCTTGTCTCTCTTGTTAAGCTTGCTCATGTCCTTGTGCGTGGACAAATCTGTTGGGACGAAACAAGACAACGAGTTTCATTCGGAAA
>NW_027526460.1:47157437-47259248 GCF_048455015.1 Haemaphysalis longicornis
GCACGGTTGTATACAACAGCGTTCTTGGACGCATGTTTGATGCACGGTTTTTAAATCGACATCTACGTGAATGATGAAGAACCAAGGAATGTTTGGGGCAGGACGTGTGAAATGATTTGAATGCGCGCCTTCGGATTTTCCCGGGAAGGGAAGCAAAATATCGCCTACTACGGCGACGGACTGCATTGTGTGTTGTCCATAGTATGCATCCTCTATTTAAAAAAAGGTCTGTGCCGTGCGCGGGCAGAGCGGTAAACATACCCATGCAAGAAGAGCCCATTCAAATGCGCTGGGGATCCGAACGACGCTTTGAGTCCCGAGAACGCCGCGGGTATTCCTACAATAACAGAGATGCAGTGGAGGGCGTGCTCTTGGTCTTCCTCAGTTCTTCCCGTCTTCCCGATGGTATGATGGTGTTGTAGATGGGCACGGCTCACTCACGAGACACGAAGGCGTACATGTGGTTGACTCAACTAAAGAAATCTTCATGAAAGCTGCCCTGTATGCTTGCTAAAACAAATACCCAAATTAACAAGCTGATCTTTGCCTCCTCTTGCAATACAAGCTGAAGTCGGAAGCGTGCAACGTTTCGACCTTTTGTGCCTCGGTGAGACCTTTCGTGGAGATGTTTTCGTGTTGCCTGGGGAAAAATAAGCTGCTATTGCTGCTGCTCACGGCGATGATGATTCCTCTGCAACAAAACTGCAACGACTGAGAAAAAACGTAATCGCGAAAACATTTCCATTTTAAACCAGACTATTTGCTTTGCGCGATTCTATTTCGACCACGAATAGGAGAGAGAGAGAGAAAAACATCTTTATTTGCCTTTCTATAAAGGCTTCTGCGTTGCTGGGGGAAGGAGCTGCTGTTACCAGTCGCCCCCAAGAACTCCCTCAATGTGTTGGAGGAGGGCCTCCCAGTGCTCTTCTTCTGTCAAACATCGGTAATCTGTTCTGAAATGTACTGCCGATGTGCATACCTTAGCTCCACATGTAGTGAAAACCACAACTAATGCAACTAAAAGAACACAAGCCCCAAACGATTGATTGATTGATTGATTGATTGATTGGTTGATTGATTTATTGATTGATTGATTGATTGATTGATTGATTGATTGATTGATTGATTGATTGATTGATTGATTGATTGATTGATTGATTGATTGATTGATTGATTGATTGATTGTATGGTTTAACGCGTTGACGCAACGCAGACGATCAGGCGCGCCGTAGTGGAGGGCTCCGGATTAATTTTGATCACCTGGGGATCTTTACCGTGCGCCAAAATCTCGTACAAGCGGGCGTTTTTGCTTTTCGCCTAAGCCCCAAACGAATGCGCCGTTCCAAAACGCATGAAGCTGTTTTTTTGTTGTTGTTTTTGGATCCCGAACTCTTCAATCTGTAATTGATTTAGTCCTCAGCTTGGTGCTATGTTATTACGTTTAGTTGGGCTTTTTTGTTTCTTTGAGATTCTAGCCGCGCCTTCTTCTTTTGCTTCCGCAGTGGCTCACATTTTTCCGAAGTGGCTCAGCCGGCAAAGGTCTCCTCACCTCCTCCCACTACCGAGCTGCTTCTTCCGCTCAATTCGATCTCTAGCTCAATGTTTGACCTCTCTTCCTTACGTGTATACACACACGCCCACGCACACACACTCTGGGGTGCACTTCTCTGAGGGAAACATCGACGAGGCAATTTCCTTTCCTGTTTTCTCTGCACTTCAACATCCGCTGATACAATAAACATCCGTCGGGGGCGTCAAAAGAGCAACGTATACACAAGCACGCGAAAATACGAGCGGACAGAGAAATATAAAAGCGCGGCGCAGATTCTGCGACCAAAGTAGATTGTTTTACTCACCAGCATCGGGAATCACAGTGGGTATGAACTCAGTGTGTTTACTGCCCCGCACACGGGCACCCGCCAGTAACGTGACTTTTTAACGCGTGCTGAGTTATAACGAGCGAAATAAGAGAGAGAGAGAGAGAGAGAGAGAGAGAGAGAGAGAGAGAGAGAGAGAGAGAGAGAGAGAGAGAGAGAGAGAGAGAGAGAGAGAGAGAGAGAGAGAGAGAGAGAGAGAGAGAGAGAGAGAGAGAGAGAGAGAGAGAGAGAGAACAATCTTTAATGAGTCTGGCGATGTCAGCCGAGCTAAGCCGCCTGGCTTGCTACGCCAGATAAATGCAATTGCGATGGTGATTATAATGATGAAGAGGAACACACATGATTTTAACTATTAACAAAGTCTGATCAAGGCTTGTGGCTTTCAGATATGTCAATAAAGCTTTTGAAGCACGACCGGCACGTTTGGAAGAATTCCAGGGACCTAATACGTCCCTCAGTTCTAGTCCTGCGGAGAGCGGCCGGCCCAGAGACACTGCAAGACACACTCTTTGCGTACTAAATCGCGCAATAAGACGAAATAAGACGAAGTAGCCAGTCCGTGCATC
Source organism: Haemaphysalis longicornis (assembly GCF_048455015.1). Classification (NCBI taxonomy): domain Eukaryota; kingdom Metazoa; phylum Arthropoda; class Arachnida; order Ixodida; family Ixodidae; genus Haemaphysalis; species Haemaphysalis longicornis. Next base: position 47,159,881 of record NW_027526460.1, read on the forward strand.
CGCCCGCTTTAACGACTTGTTCCCCTCTCTCAAACGAGCGAGATAAGCCCGGCAATCTGGCTGAAAGTGAGGTGGAGTGGCTCAACAAGAGGAAAACCAAAGCCCCTTTTTAAGAAAAAGATGCTTAAAACGTGCAGTTTTTTCCCATTCAACATGAGTGGAAGTAAAAGTCCGAAAGGTTCGATTCCGACCGTGGAAGCTTTTTTTCTCATTTTTTGAGGCGCTTGATGTGGTTTTGTGGAAACCCATTGTGCAAGTTGGCTTTCCTGCAGTGCGTTTTGCGCGACGAACAACTCCACCAGTCGGGCATAGAAAGCTTCACTTTAAAATTCGGGGGCTTGGTTGGCGCATATGTGCGGGCGAAAGTCATTAAAACACGTTTTCACTGATCACTGATCACTGATCAGATGATGGGAATCATCACCATCAAGGTAAGCTAGTGATGATAATATTTGTCGTGGTTAAAAAAGGTTATATAATTTAGCTTTTTCTTGTATTCTATTACCTGAGCTGAAGGAAAGGCTTTCTGTATGTCTGTTTAACATTACTTTCGATTTTCTCATATTTGTCTTTAATCCTACCACTAGGTTTGTGAGCAGACTTCCTCAAGCATTCTTTGGAGATCTGCTACCTACTCATTCAGCAAGATTATATCCGTATGCCTAAAGTAGCTGAAATATCGTCCGTTTACTCGTACCTTTGCCGTCTAAAAATCAAGCTTGCTAATTGCCCCCTTTGAACGTGCTGTAGATAATTTTACAGAGATGGCGCCTTTTCGTCTGACGCCCTTCCAAATAGAAAACATCCTGCTCTTCCCACAAAGGAATATCGAGCCGCGTATACCTTAAATACGTTCTCCAGGAGCCCTGTGTACGTCTCCTTTGCTCCCTGTTCTCTCAATTCTTCCATCACTGAGGCGAAAGCCTTTTTTCGTAATCTCTAAATGCATGCAAATATTCCGCATATTTGTTGTTAGCCCTGTCGATGTTGTACCCGCAATGTCCAATATTCACCATTCATCACTGTAGCCATCCCCCATATGGCGTGTGGCGTAGCAAGCCTTGTCACTAGCAGAGCTGACCTCATCAGTTCACATTAAAGAACCTCTCTCTCTCTCTCTCTCTCTCTCTCTCTCTCTCTCTCTCTCTCTCTCTCTCTCTCTCTCTCTCTCTCTCTCTCTCTGTTGATCTCATGATACTGATATAGCCTTTCCTAAACCAAGTTGTTGTCTTGGTTGCTGAAAATCCAGGGTAAGAATAATGCGGTGAGATCCGTGGTAAACAGCTTGCAAACAACCGAATGTACGCTGATGGGTCTGTAATTCTCAGGCTACCTTCAATGTCAGAGGCACTCTGCGAACAATCCTGATAGCTCGCCTAGTATGGCATCACTACCATCACATCCGCGGTTTTTCCGTCGCCTATGATTTCCCCTCTCCCGATCCCCATCGAACGCCTTTTCCATCTCGTATTTAGTTATCCTTTGGACTTTGCAAATCGAGCTAGTCCTTTCTGTACTGTATTTAAGGATAACGTTGCTAGCGTACAAGCCTGCATATGACGTTTCCGCTATTTTTATTGCCTCATTCGCTATGTACATAATATTGCCAGTGCCATTTCTGTGTGCGGATTGCATGTATCTTTGTTGTTCTCCTCTGTTATGGGTTTCTCCAATGTTTGTCATCTTTTTAGGAGGAACGAATGTCACCAATCTTGCTTCTGTTAATAAACTTTGTCCGCTCCGCCAGTTTCGTTTGCTCCTCTATTCTTTACACTTTAATAATCCCGTGTTTTTCAACAATTTATTCTGTTTCCTTCCTACTGCGATTTCTTTCAGTTTAAGCACAATCTTTTCTGGTGCGACTTGTAGAAAAATTTGAGAATGCGAGATTCGCCTTAAGGCGTGGAACTCGATAGCGTTATCTCGTTCCGTTTGCATCGCCCAATCATTCTCTTGTTATGCTCTTAGCGGCGACCACAAGCGATGAAAACTTTCCGCTCCTGCTTGCACGTTATCTGTTAACGCAGCGCCTTGCAATCCCGGGGGTTCCAGCGGGTGCCGCGAGGTGGCGCTACGGAATTTTCGCTAACGCCGATTTTTCAATCACGGCCGATGACGCCGGCTTTTCAAAGGACCAGGATTGCTCAATGCACGCTTCTACTTTTGACGCGTAGCTTCAAAAGTAGAAGCGTGCATTGAAAAATCAAGTAGCGTTTCTTCTGACAGCAGAAAACTGCACTTACGGAGAGGCTTAGTCGAGGCGTTATAACGCATCTAACGCGCCCGCAGAAGGAGGGTAACCTAGTGCAAACGCGGACTAGCGGGCAGAGGAATAGGACAGTGGCGTACCGTAATCCAGTGTACGCCGTATACGCTTGGGGAACCTATCGGGGCGCTCAGAGGAAGCCCGATTGGCCGATCAATCGAATCGCCGGGCCGGGATTTCAGCGGTGCCGCGGGCGAAGCCCGAGCTTGTCCGAGTGTATTTAGCGCCCTCCATTCCCCCACATTTCTCTCTCCCTCTTTCTTCCCGAACGCAATCAGTGTCTGTCACTCCGCTGTGGTAGCGGGTGCTGCGAGCTCGAGATCGCGCGATCCTATCCCAATTGTCAATAACGCGCTTTGGCGTCGGTATCTTGAGACATAGTGTAAACACGCCACCGTAAAGAGTACCAACAACAACGGCAAACGGTAGCCGGAAAGACATAATGCGTTGATATACGACGCCCCTTAAAACGCCGACGCGGTTGGCGGTGATGAAAAGACAAAATAAAAGGAGCGGGCAGCTAAGCGATTACACCACCTTTCTTGGAGTACCGTTTTTCTGTTTTGTCCACTCAGAATAGTTTATTTATATCCACTAACGTCGCAAAACTACAAGTAGTAGTAAATAATAACTCCCATTTGTTGTGTTTGGAGCTGCCTTGTGACGTTTTTTTAAAAGAAATCTTTGGCAGCGTATCAAACCATGATTCCTGCAGCGCGGCCCGCGTTCACAGAAAGACAGAGCAGCTCGTTCAATGCAACAATTGAGCTTGCGTCCAAAGCTTTGAAGATTGGAAGTCTGCAAACGTTATTGCGCGATTAAAATTGCTGCACAGTGGCTTTTCCACTGGGGCACGGTCACGAGTATTTCTTTTCTAAGAAAGCCATAGAAGGCTGGGATGTAGGCGGTATAAGTGGTTAAGTCACGATAAATAATAAACTTTCCTAAATATACACGAAGTGCCATTATTAATGTACTTTTGTTAAAGTGTCATTGTCAATTGTTAAGGTTGTCAAAAATATAATCACAAGCAGCAAATCAAAATGCCTCACTCGCGGTACAATTTGCCCTAGTTTGGTCAAATGGTACAGCGGGGGCTTTTGCTTTAATCAGTGGGCCAGGTTTCCTGTCTAGTCCTTTAAAGCCAACTGCACTCAAATTTTTGACAACGTAAAAATAATGTCACGTAATAGTACACGCAAAAAGAGTGCGAAATGCAAAATACTACGTTTCAAACATGAACGCGTGCGACGCAAACGGCTCACGACATTGGCGTTTTCGGAACCGAAACTGAATAGGAAAGGCGGCCATTACCGGAGGCCGGACGTGACGTACGTGATGGAACGGAAGCGGCCGCGCTAGAACCGGCTGCCGCTCAGAGCCGCCTTCAAATGCGCGCGCTAGCGTGGCGTTTCGCACTGTTATTTACACAGAAGAACTCCCACTAACGTTTGTCAAGGATAATGGAGTTAGGCGCGATTCCGACATCACGTTGCTATCAATACAGATGAAATACACCGTACGACAGTTATTTTTCCGCCAGAATAGCTGCCATTGTAGCAATCCTTGGCATTGCGAGTAAAAAAGCTGGCCCGGATTTACAAAGCTAGTTGCTAGTACGATATCGAAAAGCAGGTTTGGTTAGCCGGCGCCTCGGATATCATATCGCTCTCTTTGAAGGGAATAAACCGCACGCGGGCCGAGATCAATCACTATTTTTACTATACATTACGTGCAAACAGCTTCGTGAATATCAGCCGAGTGTTTTTCGCCTTGCTGCACATCTAGAATCGAATTATAAAATGGATCTTCCAGCTTCCACAGCTAAATGGTGCACTAAAACACGAAGAAAAGTAAGTTACTTATCCACCGCTTTTTTTCTACTTTCACCAGTTGAAAAGCAGTTGAAAGTGCTGTTGGAAACATTCTACAAGCCTAGCGCTTTACAAAATTAAAGACTTCATTTGGGAATTGAAAAAAAATCAAGTTTATTGTTTATGAAAGCTGCAGTTTTGTTAGCTTTCGCACTTCGGAAAGACGACGGTCGATATTTGTGTGGATGTATTTGTTACCCCGAGCAAGGCTGGTTTGGTTCACTTAGCGAGTGAGGCAAAAGTTGCACAAATGTTCATACCCGCCTGTACAACAACTCTAGTTAGGTCGCAAAACTTTGGACAGGTCTAAGGAATAGAGGTAGCGTTGGCCCAGCCCAAATATTGCAAATATTGTAGGCGGAAGTGCAAGTGGTCAAGAATTTATAAAAGTTCATCTTTTTCTGTGATAGATGCATTAGGAATGACGAATGTAAGGCAAGTGTGCGTGCCGCGTTATTTTGTTGAGCGGAAATATTGCCGGGAACTAGGCATTTGGTTTGTTTGTTTATGTTTTGTTTTTACTGCCCGGCCACGCCCGGCTATGTTATCTGTGTCCCAAGCGAAGCGCATGTTTCATTCTTTATTTTGATGCCACACGGGTTATCTCATTCTGATACGGAGAGCGTTTCGCCCTAACGTCACCAGCCTCGAATAATCTTCTTTGATCTACAATGTTCTAGATGTAAATCCACGGTTCGAGGAACACTCGCGCCGATAGATAAAAGCCTGCAGAGCAGACGCCGCGGGATTCCGATCTCCGACGCTCGCTTGCGTACGTCACTCGGCTGACTGCTGCTTCGCCGCCTGTGTATTCTTTGAGTGTTCGCTCCAATAAACTTGTTTTCCTTGAAGACAACTGCGTCGTCTTTGGCATCGTGACAATATTATTTTCAAGTAAAAATAGTTTTGCTAACTCCAAAACGTTCGCAAGCGCGTGAATAATTCATAGGCTTCTAATTTATATTATTGCACTAAAAAAAGCGGATATCGCTACCTATGCGGTTAGATTGACACATGTTATGGCGACGGCACTACAGCGCGGCGGTGTAGCAGATAAACCCCGGCCGAACGCGTCCCTGCGCCCGGCGGAGCGCCGTGCAAGTCGCCGGAGAAGCGCGAGCACCATGAGTCAGGTTCCCCAACCTCCGTCACAGGCCGCTCGGAACTTGTTTCGGCGACTCTCCGCCAGGTGCAAACGTCGTCCGCACGGAGCTACTTTGAACGACGGTACCTGGTGTGCTGTGTGCTTACGAAGCTTAGGATTTCGCCATGGTGATTTTAAGAGCATAGACTACATATTTTGATCAAATTTGGACAAAGAAAAATTTGAATACTGTTGGCTTTTAAAAAGCCTTTTAAAAAAAAAAACTTGTCCCGTTTAGGCCACCTAGACGAGATAGACTTTCCGCCCTAAAGGATTTGTTTACATCAGTATTTCATTTTATATAGTACTGTCACGCGTATGATGGGATCCCAAATTAGCAACCCAGACCAAATCATTTCTTGTAGAGCACCTAATTCTAATTCGAAGTTTTGGGCCCTAATTCCGGGTGCATTAAAACAAGAAATAGTTACAAGAAGCAGAGGGTAGAGGAGGTGTCTTTTTTCTAAATTTGGTCTTCTAATGATCGCCATTTCTTAATATCGCCTTCACCTTCCGGCATCTCCTGTTATTGCGTCCCTTCTCACCTCTCCGTGTTCAAAATACTTTCGCCGGCTTTAATTTGTGCGCGCTGAAGCCAGTCGTGACTGACCCGGTGAGCTCTGCATGGGCAACTGCCTCGCGCAGTGCGCCACCGCACCAATTCACCAATTTTTGGTCTTCTCGGCGATTTCACTGTGACCGAAAATTCAGGCAGGCCCGAGGGGTCTCGGCTGAGGGGCCGTACTTGTCCAGAAGCATGTAAGTCACGGCCGAGTGATGTCTTTTCTCTCCTTCCGTGCGCAACTGCTCTGTTTTTGAGAGAGAATGTCTTGCTTTGGTTTGGCCGTCAAATTTTGTCCATATTTTAGGGAATGTTCTTTCCCCTGTAACTGACATTATGCCATATGGTGGTTTTCCTCCTTTGGAGACCTTGCAGGCCAACTTGGTCTCTTGGGTTTTCGCTTGCAGAAATAAGACTGTTAGGTCGCTTTCAAGTCTGGCAGACTTCCTGTCGCGTCTCCCGATTCGACCAACCTGACACTGCTGATTTGGCATAACTTACAGAGCATTTGCTTTTGGGACTTTTCGGCTACCATCAGAGGAGCAATCCGTAATTTCGGACGATCATTTACGCTCTAAAACCCGTGCCGGCTGTCCCTTCTTAAAGTGCTATTTTGCTTTGAGATGGCGTCCTCTTCCGCCGAACTTTTCGCGCAGATAGCCCTGACGTGCTTCTCGTTGTTAGCCCCAGTGGGTGTAAACATTTTTCGTCATTGGTATCGTAAAAACGCTTTCTGGGATCAATTCTACGCGTTGTTTTTGTTAATAATCGTGATTTCGTATCCTTTGCATCGCCTTGGTTCGGGGAACAACCTTTAACCACGTTTAATTAACGTTATCGCGCGAAGTAAAACGCCACGTGTATGGCGCTTCGCAGCGACGCGCTTGAAGACACGCTATCCTCTTTCGCCCCGTTGGGTTCCCCAAGAAATTCTTGCCCCGCTCCAAAGGCCCGTATCACATCAAGCGTGATATCAAACCAGCGCTAACAACGGTGCAAGAATTGGCAGCACCCGGCGGTACTTTTTTCTCGCGTGACAGTGGAGTTCTTCGATTGTCAGTATCGGACTCACTGCGGATAGATCGCGTGTAGTGCCCAAGGACTTTCCTCGCTATAGCAATATATGTCGGAAACAACTGACGGGTTGATTACCAAGCGTATAGTACACTTGTCACATACGAAATTGCTCGTCTCGCTGTATCGACATCGTCCGCGAACCCAAAATTTCAGCTTGTTCACGTCACTTGCCCCAAACCCAACCCCTCGTTGTCCTTACCTATACCCTCGGTATCTCTCCAAGCACGCGCCGGGATGGCGTTTCCTCGCCGGGCTGAGAGATAGAGAGAGAGCGAGAGCGAGCGAGATATATATATATATATATATATATATATATATATATATATATATATATATATATATATATATATATATATATATATATATATATATATATATATAGAGAGAGAGAGAGAGAGAGAGAGAGAGAGAGAGAGAGAGAGAGAGACCGGAGAGAGAACGGAGTATTGAGCAAGACCGGTTGCCATCAGTGTACTGTGATGGTTTGATGGTGTGTTGATAAGCAGGGGAAAAAAGAGAGCAGTAGAAGCGCTTTAGGCAGTGCTTGCTGAAAAAATAAAAAGTTTCTCACTGATTTACCGCCAACTTAAGCTGCCAAATTGCCTGTTGCAAAAACGAGATCTCGGTGGTTCGTGCAGACTTTTTGAGTTTTATGGAAGTGGGAGTCGTGACACGGACCATTTGGAGCATCGCACCTGAACACTCAGAGGACGCCGCTTGGAACAGCTGCGGGTGAACATATAGCGAGTGCCATTTTCAATGCCCCGTGCTACCCTATTGGCCACGTAAACTAAGTCGATGCGCATGCTAACCCAGAGAAAAGCATAGAACGTCGCTCGGATTAGGACTGGAGCAAGCTGTGTCTCGTTTCCTGACTTAAAGTTTCTACCGCTGTTGCTTATAAATAGATTCTTCGTGTACATAGGCTGCAACAAAGCCGTCGACGGCAACGTAACCATATAAAACTGTTAGTATACGGCCCAAAGCGTTTCTATTTTAGCTGGTATCTGCAAAGAAAATAAATTGGACTATTCAGTTGGAGAAACGACAGCTAGTTAAAAATATCGCTATATCACGTCGCCTGTTGGTAGCAACGCATTTGGCACAAACTCCAAATGAACTATTTTTACATTGGTATTATTTTCCTGGCCTCCCAGTGCATTTATCATGAGGTTTTGGTCCTATATTTCTAATGTTCCATGCCTGGTTCCTTCCACACGACGCTTTATCGCGTGACAGTGGGGTTCTTCGATTATAGGTCTCGGACTCACCGCGGATAGTTCGCGTGTAGCCCCAAAGGACTCTCCTCGTCATAACAATATGCGTAGGAAACGAAGGCATGATTGCTTCTCGGGCTGCCTGCGGTCAGTCAGGGACCAATAATCGAAGATCCCAGGTATTTCGCGTTGTGCCGGGTTTTCCGGGTGGGTTAGCCGCTCATAAAAGGTGGCCTACTTTCGAACTGCGCGCTCTTTTTTTAAGCCTATCGATTCGACGGCCTGTGTGTAGACTGAATCGTTGTTCTGTGCACGTGGAGCTGCGCCAATGAAAAGGTGAATGCATTTTTTCGAGGTCAGTATTTTGTGGCTTGCACTTTCAATGGAGTTCTTGACGCGAGATAAGAGTTCACCCTCCATGAAAAAAAAAAATACTCGTCTCACAAAGTTAATTTGTATTACTCGCGAAGGCGCTTTTTCCCGTGTCTATCGTCGTTGCTTGTCCCCTTATTCTCTATTTGTTTTTATGATTTATTAAACACCGATTATCCTTTTCACTGAGGGGAATGCGAGATAGCGTTGGAGCGGAGGAAACCCCGCTTGGTTATGCACGGTAGCAGATGACGCGCTTCTGATGATCCCGCCTGCAGCGCCACACACGGACTATCCTGGGTGTTGCCTAGAAACGCGTATCCTTGTTCGCGTGACATTCTTCTCCTTTACGGCTGTGATTGAGTGACTTCACACTCCTGCAGAATGGCGTCGCCTGACAACGCTCTTTCTTTGCTGCTATCGCCCAAATTTGTTCACCTGAGTTGGAAATCTTCGATGCGGGGAAGGGGGGGGGGCACATACGCCACACGTAAAAGCAGAAGACAGGCCATGGCGCCTGTGTGGCCAGAATGGCTCCTAAGTACTGCAAGTGTTATGGATGAACTTGTCGGCAATCTCTGAGGAACAAGCAGCAGAGATAAAGACCTTGAAGCGTACGCGAACTCGCATGAAGCTGCTAGCCAGGGTCCTGTAGCAGGTACACTAAAACTACTTGAATACAGGCCTAGTAATAACTCCAGCAATAAAATAAGCACCCCAACATCAATTGTCCTAAAATTGTGCCCCTTGAAAACCACGATGCACGTTTAGGAATAGAATGACAAGCATCGCTTGTTATCACCCTCGGGAGTTGTGGCCCGCCTCAAGGATCTGTCTTATCTCCTCTCTTATTCAACATCTCCCTACTTCTATTTCCTCAGCAATTCGCCAGCACATCCAACTTAAGCCATGCCCTCTATTCCGATGATATAACCCTCTGGACGGGCACAGACTCGGTCAGAGGGCTACAGGACACACTACAACAAACAACAGATGCCGTCAGCCAGTATGCGAAAAAGCGCGGCCTCACCTGCTCACCAGAAAAGTCTGAGCTATTGCTTGCCCGGCCTCGAAGGAAAAAGGAGGAGCCAGAAGGCATCTACGTCGTCTTGGAGGAACACAATCAAGCTTGCCAATCCCTTCGAGTACTTGGCCTCCACATTCAAGCCGATGGTAGAAGTAATGTCGCGATCCCACGTTTGACGAAAACCACTGAGCAGGTCATCCACATGACACTCAGAGTGGCAAATAGACACGGGAGACTCAAAGAAACAGACATCATTCGCCTCGTTCAGGCATCTGCGCTCTTCAGAACCACCTACATCATACCGTATTTGATTTGAATCAGGAAAGACACCGATAAAATTAACATACGGAAAGCAACAAAGCCGGCCCTAAGCATTCCCATAAGTGCGTCCACAGAGAGGCTGCTGAGAATGGACCTGCACAATACGGTAGACGAGCTAATGGAAGGCCATCTCTCAAGCCAAAAGTCAGCCAAGACTCAGCCGGGAAGAAAAGTCCTCGAGAAGATCAAGTGGACTTCCGACACCCGAAACAAAGATTTGAAACGTCCTGACCAATGGAGGCCGCAAGTCCCTCTTCGTCCTCTACCCAGGAATATGCACCCCGTCCACCACACAGGCCTGCGGGGAGCGAGAGCTAAAGCCTTGAAAAAGACCTATGGAGCAAACCAAAATACGGTCTGCACTGACGCAGCAGCTCTCCCTGACAGCCAAGACAGCTGTAGTAACGACTAAGCAAGACCTCGTCACAAGCGCTACTGTAACAACAATTTCAACTAAAGAAGCGCAAGAATTAGCCATTGCGCTAGCGCTCATGCAGACCACAGCCCCTACAATAATCACGTGCTCTCAAGAAGCGTACCGAAGTTACCAAACGGGATGGGTGGCCTCTCTAGTACATCTAATACTACAAAGTCGATCCCTTAAGAGAAAGGTACCAATGGTGTGGACGCCTTCCCACGCCGCCCCGCGTACTGACCAACGGAGCCCTGGAGAGTTTCGGCAGAATTTACCCCACTGACTACATTTCAAGAGATTACTCAACTTTATAGGCGTAAAGGGAGAACATTCGCACTCCCTCATCCAAGCCTCGCGAAGCATCAGGAGATGACTCTCCGACTTCTTCTATCAAATACATGCCCTCATCCCACCCGACTTAACCTAATGTCCCCAAGCCAATATTCAGCTGAATGAAAATTCTGCCACCAGCCAGGGACATTCAGGCATGTTATTGGAGAATGCAAAGTTACGCCAGAATTTCCACCAGTACTATTCCTTTCCCCCGACCCTCAAGAGCAGTAGCTATCTTGTTCAAAGAAAGGGAGCTTCGTTCGCGCTGGCTGATCTTTGAACACGCCGGGACCATGTGCCCTATTCGCACTGCTTTGCGGGGAAGCTTAAATTCAATAACATTGCGTTTCATAGCCTGAGAATGACGCCACTGGCTTTATCGCAACATTTACGGCCTGAAAGCTTCGTGCAAAGCGTTGAGAATAGTTAATTCCGCCATCTAATACTATAAAGTCGATCCCCCAACAGAAAGGCACAAATGGTGTGGACGCCTACCCACGCCGCCATGGAGGGCAACGAATTTGCTCACCGACAGGACAGCGTACTGACCAACCGAGCCCTGGAGAGCTTCGGCAGAATTTAGCCCACTCACTACATGTCAAGAGATTACTCAACTTTATAGGTTTAAAGGGAGAACATTCGCACTCCCTCATCCAAGCCTCACGAAGCATCAGGAGATGACTCCCCGACTTCTTCAATAAAATACATGCCCTCATCCCACCCGACTTAACCCAATGTCCCCAAGCCAATATTCAGCTTAATGAAAATTCTGCCACCAGCCAGGGACACTCAGGCATGTTATTGTAGAATGTAAAGTTACGCCAGGATTGCCACCCCTAATATTCCCTTCCCCCCACCGCCAAGAGCAGTGGGAGACACTGCTCTCTAGCCCCTCCCTCCCGGACCAGCTCATCCTGGCCGAGAGGGCAGCCGCGGTCAAGACGGCACACGGATTCCCATGACTAGGACACCATTTCCACATAATCTTCTGATTAATGCTCCTGATCAAGTTGTTCTCTCTCTCTCGCTCTCTTGATTAGAGTGTCGGAAATACTCGTTGGAGGACGCACCAAAGCTGCCAAAGCCTCACAATACATCGCCGAATAGAGCGGATACCGTCGATGTCAACGGCTTCGCGGGCAGCCCGGCTACAAAATGGACGCATTCAAATTGTCCCCCCGCAAAAAAAAAAAAAAAAAAAAAAAAGAACATTGAAGTGCATACTTGGACTGCTAGGGCACCACCTGCCCGGACATTACAGCACGAAAAATTTCGCAAGTCTTTGCAAATTTGTACTACTATACAAATGCGTCCTTCTAGCGGTTGAATCTCGCTTAACGCGAACAGGCGTAGATGCTCTGAAGCAAGCCCAGATCGGTTTACCCTTCTTCCGTCCTAAGGCTCCATTCTGCAGTCATTGTTCCTCAAAAGGTTTCGTTTCTCATCGCCCCACATGTTCTTTTTCTTCTTTGTTGTATCTAGGTATGGGCGTCCCGAGGTTATCCACCCGAAGGAATACAGTACCGACATTCCTCCCGCCTCTGTTGACGATAAGGCTTTTGAAAAGACTCAGTCCCTTGCGTCTTTATAGAACCAGCATGGAGGCAGAAAGTGCCTCAGGGAGGAGCTATCTGTTCAAAGAAAGGGAGCTTCGTTCGCGCTGGCTGATCTTTGAACACGCCGCGACCCTTTGCCCTATTCGCACTGCTTTGCGGGAAAGATTAAATTCAATAGCATTGCGTTTCATAGCCTGAGAATGACGCCACCGGCTTTATCGCAACATTTACGGCGTTAAAACTTCGTGCAAAGCGTTGGTAATAGTTAGTTGTGCGCATTTTAGCCGCGTTTATGCGTACATTCGGAATTTTGTTTGAAGAAGCCGGGATGAAAATGTCCCACATCTCGTTTTTCTGCCCCCCCCCTTTCACCCGTTCATTCTTTTCCCCAGCCGCACAAAAGGCATGTCTCCCTTTCGCTGAATTCATTCATTCATTCATTCATTCATTCATTCATTCATTCATTCATTCATTCATTCATTCATTCATTCATTCATTCATTCATTCATTCATTCACGCTGTATGGTGTGAAGCGTTGCCTCCAGCTGCGCATTCATAAACCCACATGGTAACTAAGTCGATTTGTTTCTTCAAGCTCCCAGTTCAAAGACTGTATGTGCGCATCTCTTCCAGCCAAGCCATGATTATGTCCATTTACGATTGCAATTGGCGAAGCTTGAATGTATCAAGTTGCGTCACTCGTGAAAAAGAGTCATAAGAAGGCATAAGAGGCATAACAAGAGGCATAAGAGGGCTGCCTTCTTCCACACTTCCTGCCCGCCCCCTTCCCGAGAATTAAGTCATTCTACATCTGATCTCACTGAAGACAACAAGTGTTTTAAAATGAAGTCGTCTATGTTTACTTTACAAGGGGTGTCCAAAGCGGAGTTTAAACTGCTTTCTGGAACAAAAATGCCAGTGGTGTATCCTAAATCGATCTTTAAAGACGATAGCCTTTCTTGGGCTACTTAAACGCAAAAATTTTGGTCTGTCGGACTGTCTGTCTGTCTGTCTGTCTGTCTGTAACTCGATTCAGCTACCCGATTAAAGTGAAACGAAAGCTGCGCAATAGTCTTATATACTCACAGCCAAATCTAAACGTCGAAGTCCGCTTTCGCTGTTCGTACTTGTCAACACCGTTGAACAAGATTAAGACATTACGCAAATATAAGGCAGCAAATCAATACATATGTGATATTTGCAGTGTTGCTTTAATAAAAAATTCATAGATGCTTGGTTTTTGGGATAGCAAATGAAATACTACATCAACGGGAGATAACCGTCGCCTGCTGTTCCCAGCGCTACCTCGTGACGGCATTTAAGAAATCAAACGGCAATAGAAACGAAAGGTTCCACTGGATAGGATCCACGTTCCGCTTGAAACGCTCGTGCAGTAGGGCATCGTGGTTCCATAAATGTTGCGGTAGGGTGCCTCAATTCGCGCGCTTCTCCGCCGTACGGCAGCGCTGGCATCGAGACACCCGACTTGGAGCAGTGGAACGCGGTAAATTTAAATTAACTTGAGAAAACTTCTAGCGTGTTATCTTGGGAGGAACGAGACGGGAGAGGAAAAGCATGAGAGGTGAGCAGGAAAGGAAAGGACGCCTTTACTTGGCAGGGGCGCCAGTCGACTATTGTCTTTCGGCGACATTTGCAACGAAAGGAGCAGATACGCGGCCATCTTTTAACATCGGTTATGTTCGCAGGGGTACGCAGTGCACGCAGAGTTGTCACAAATGTGCTAGGCAGGAATTCGTAATTGAGCTATAAAATGCTGCTTGAGGGCACATGTTTGAACCGCGCAAATTGAGGCCCCTTAAAAATTAAAACTCGCCCATACCGCTTAAAATCCTGAACTCAATTTGCTTGAACTTTCCGTCGTCGACTTCTCTCTGAAACACACCGTTGTTCTAGGTCATTATGCATATCTGGCTCCGACATGCTTGACATGAGCTATCTCCACTATGGTGGCTACGAACTTCACAAAACAGCATTGATGTGCGGAAACTTTCTTGGTCGTTCCATACTCCGCTAACTTAGCAAAAAACCTGCGAGGACCGACAACACCCGACGTTCGTACGAACGGCGCATTCGGGACGGCGATTGCTCCCGCAAGCCTGACTTGTCCGCAAACGATCGATCAATGTCATTCAGAACGTACAACGCCGCTAATAGCTTCACCAGACGTCAAATTCCAGACAGCCGTTGAGGCTACGTCGTGTGCACTTGCTATCCGCTAACCTTTTCTTCGAACTGCACAAAAGACGAGGGAGCTTTTATCCATCTGCGATGACGTTGGGGTGACGTGTTATACGCTGATCTCCCACACCTACTTGATTAGTATGGTTCACAAGGCCGCTCAAAGCCTTAAAGGGGCCCTGAAAGGCATTTTGAGCACACTAAATGAACTAGCGCAACCGTTAGATTGGGTGGTCAACGTCCTCTGTGCCAACTATTACTCTTTTACGCGCAGCGGAAAGCTCACACTTTTGTTGCAAAGTTTGTCGTTTTTTTCTCACCCTTTCCTTCGTGTTTTTGGACGCCACCATCTTCACATGTCTACATCATCGATTCCCAGATGTTCGTCATGAGCTAGACACCCTGCTATTGTGCGGCTTTTTCACGCACTTCCGGCAAAGAGATGAGTCGTCTGCTCAGCGTCGGCTCACCGGCTTATCTGCCAGCGGAGTGCCGGAGTGCTTGGGCATTTTACGACAAACGAAACAAGTGTAAAACAAACGCTTAACCGTTTGTATTGAATGCAACACGGCCATAACACGACATTGATATTCTGTTACCTGAGTACGTTCCATAAAGAAAGCGTTGAAGCCCCGTGGCACTTCTTTCGTGCAATCGCAGAGAACGCCCTGAGCCGAATGCCCGGGTTTGACGCATACATTTTATTTAACTTCAAAACAATCCAGATATGCGTTTTTAACGAACAAAACGTCACAACATGCGTTGAAAGTCTGAACCACGATTGACCGAGGATGGGTTGCCTCCTGCCCGTGTAAATTCGGTACTCACCTCGCGCGCGCTTTGCGGGGACGAACAGCAAGTCACTTAACTCTGGCGCACAAGCCGATGGGTTTTAGCCACGCACACTGCACATACCCCATGCGAGGTTGAGTCGTACGTCGCTCGAGAAAGATAATCCAGACCATGGGAAGCACTATCCACCCGCAGAAGCACAGCGGCGCATTTCATCGTGAAACAAAGGCGTCCACAACACACACACCATCGCCTCCTGTAATGCCAAACGCATCTCGCACTTCCCAATAGAAATGAATGATACGCCTGCAGTGCCCACATGTCGCGAGGTGGGGCCCCGAGCTGAACCGGGATCACGGAACCGTAACTGACTTCTAAGCGGTTTGTTCCTTGTTGCCAAGGCAACCGATGTTTGAGATTGTCAAAGAAATGGCGCTCGCTCCAGCGCTAGAAAGCTCAGAGCCGCGGCGGAGAATGTTTTGCCAACGTTGCCGCTCTCCACCACGCGTCGCCCCAAGCTGAACTGGTCACATGATTGAAGCGTTTTGTGCACGGGTTCTGTATCGGTTTAATACGACTTTTTCACATGCCGCCGGCAGGAATTACCACCGTCGCAAAATAAGACCCGGCACCAGCGGGGCCACATCTGATACGGCGCTTTTTGGATAAACAGTGCGCGGTGCATCAAGGGAACGAGCGCACTAAAGTCCCTCGATAAACGCCGATCGAGGGACTTTAGAGCGCACGACCCTCCCCGTGCGGCTGCGAGTTCGCCGCCGATGAAAAGTCATGTGCCGCCAGCAACGTACACCGCGAAAGGGCAAGGCGAGGCCGCCGCATACATGCGGCCAGATTTTTCGTTCGCTTTTCCAGCCTTGAGCGGCGGAGTGCGGGATTCATGGTGTCGACAAAGCTTGCCCGTAGCAGACGACAGTCTGATCAGCGCAATAGCGGAAGTACGTCACCGCTGCGGAGCGGAGCATCATGGGAGGCAAGGCTCGCGCACCGTCAACAGCGGAGAGAAGTCGAAAGGAGGAGGAAACGCGAAGCGACGATAATGCGCGGTTTTTGATTTACGATTTCTCAGCTAATACTCATCGCTTTAACAAAATTCTTGCGGGAGGAGATTGCAAATACATTGCTTTATTTGGGTATATGTACATCCATGCATCGGCGGAAGGTATTTCAGGACCCCTTTAAATCCATATCAGTCTTGCATTTAAGTTTCGCGGCAATATAATATCGGCTTTAATCAGTTTTTATATGCACAGTTTTATTCGGGTCGCCTTCGTGTGTTAAGAAAAGGACAAAAACTTGAGGAGGGAGATAGAGTGAATGCAGTTTAATTATACTGACGAGGTCTGTCCAGCAGAGAGCCTAACATGCTACGCCGGGTGAAAAATTAGACCAGTGAAAAACGATAAGAAAGAAAGAAAGAAAGAAACGAACCGACTTGAGGTATGGAAGGAGAGAGTTCAGTAGTTCGGCGTAAAAAATAAATGGTAAAATTCATTGATTGTAGGTTTTAAACCACCGACGCTGCACAGGCGATGATGCGCGCCGTAGTGGAGGGCTCCGGATTAATTTTGACCACCCGGGGATCTTTAACGTGCGCCGAAATCTCGTACACACGGGCTTTTTTTTCGCTTTTCGCCTCAATCAGAAAAGCGGCCGCCGCGGCTGGGAATCGAACCCGCCATCTCGTGCTCAGCGGCGCAACGGCTTAACCACTGAGCCACCGTGGCGGGTAACCGCGGAGCAACCACCATAAATAAATAAACAAACAAACAAATAAAGAACAAAAAAACCCGCATTTCCCCGAAGGGGAGCATGGGGAAGTGCGAATGCACGGGTGATGCTATGAGGGGGATTATGTTGAACTGTGTTGGCATTCGCCCGTTAGTTGCATTTAACACCCCCGCGTGATCAAGTGGGGATTCACACACCCCGTTAGTCGTTCTCTGGAAATCTTGGTGAATTAAAGTGTATGTTCGAGGAGATCACACACACACGCAAGTAAAGTGAAACGACAGTATTCTTTATTCAGCACTTGTTGGTGTTGTCGTTGTAGTTGACGGTCATTATGACCGCCTTGTGGTCACTGAAATGTACGGTCAAGAGTTGTTGCAAGACCGCGCGTATCAGACAGTTCCTCGCAAAGGCCAGGTCGATGTAGCTGCCGTTGATGGTGGTGGGAGCCTCTAGCGGTAGGCACGTCATGGAGTGGTTGGCGAGCATGTATTCCATCAACCACTCGCCGCCCTTTCGCACGTCCACGTTAAAGTCCCCAACAACCACGACCGGGTCCGAGGGCTTTACGCGCCTGGCCACACTCTGCATCGCCGCGTCCACGTATTCGACGACGTCGTCGCGCGAGATGTTTGGCGCGAGGTAGAAGGTGACGACCACGATTCCGTCGCCCGAGTACGCGCCGGTGTAGACGGCACTGTACGGCGACTCGTCCCTGACCGGCGAGGTGGACACGGCGTGCGACACGAGGTTCGCGTAGACGTGACCGACGAGGTAGACGCCGCAGTACTCGCCCCGACTTCCTCTCCTGGCGAAGCAGCAGTCGTCGGTGGGGAAGTGGGAATGCACGGGTGATTCGAAAGAATTCTTCTAGGCCAATCGCCCTAAGTGGGTATGTGCTAAAGAAATTAGGAACTCTTCTTGGCCAATCGCCCTGAGTGGGTATGTGGTGCGGACGGACGGACGGCGGTGGACGCGTGATTCAGGGTCGCTTAAGAAGTGCATTCGCACTTAAAAAAATCTCGGACGGAACTTCAGTTTTCGCTGTAAGCGCGGAACACGACAGCGTTATCGCGCCCCCTTCGCTTCGCTTGAAAACTTTCCGAGCAGTAAAAGCTTTTAGTCCCTGCTCACACGCCATTTGTTGTGGCAGCGCCATGCTATCCCGGTGGATTAACTAAGCACCGCAGAGTGGAGCAGCGGGACGTTTCGGTCATACCAATTTCGAGCTCGTGGTTGCAACGCCGGCGACGGCGCAGCCGTTTCTGCGACACAGAGCCCTTCAAGCCACGTGGTAAAACGCCCCAGTTCTCGTTAAAACAGACTGCGCTTTTGTTCGCAACATGTTTAACGCCTCACAATTGCCATGAAGACAAAATGCAACTTTGATCAATTTGAAATACGTATACCCTTTTGCAGCTCACTCAGCTTCATTGCAGCCACGGAAGACGTAATTTAAACAAACAAAATGCAACAAATAAAAAAGAACTTTCAAATTTCAATATGGGTGTGCGTAGTGATAGAATAAAGGCCAGCTCTGAAAACAGTTACCAGTACACTGTTTTCACCTTAGCATTCAAGCGATGCAGCCAAACTAAACTATAGGCCCCACTACAATCGTCCAGTCGTGTGTCGAAGCGATGGCTTATATGTATACGTCGGAGGCCACCGATAGCACAAGCAGGGTTCTGTGACGTCATAAAAAAGTTGCAGGAAAGTGGCGGTGGAGTCGCCACTGCATTATCGCGTTTCTTTAAAGGGACCCCGCAACAGTTCCGATACGCGCTTTCGCTCTTTCCCTCGCATCCGGAACCACTGCGAAAGCTAAAGTTATCGCCAGCACGGAGCGGCACTGCGTGATTTGCTCGTCGCACCAGATGCGCCTTCCATTTCTGATTTGTTTTTGCGTTTCTTTTTAAAAAAAGCTGCTATCGAAAAGCGTTTATTACTGCAACTGGAGAAAACCGACCAACAGCCGCTACATGGCCTTAGTGACGTAATTCCAGCCGTGGAAGAACGTCAAGAGCGGAAAAGAAGTGATCTTTTGAGCGAGTTTACAAGTTATCTGATGGGCACAGAGCAGTAACTTTTGGCTGAGGTACTTTGCGACCCCCTAATCTAAGTACTGGGTGTGTTGGGTGACTACGTTCTGCAAGCATTTAAGATTAAAAAAAAAGATGGAAAAATTGTTGCACAGTTTCTTTATTATTTACGTTATTTCTTAGAAGTTTGCGGTCAACTTGCTATCACTGCAATCGTGATCAATCAGTCTTCTTAATGAACCATAATTGTATTTTGTCTTCATGGCCCCTTTAAAAGAAACACAGAGCGCTTATATTTTTAAAGATTCCGCTTAGTGCCTTAGCAGCCAGCCCGGAATGAAACGCTATAAGGAGTTCGTGTAAAAACATATAAATGGCGGTCATCAGTAGCGCTGTACTAAGACTTAATATTTCCCACTCGGCGTAAAGTGTGCTTGTGGAGAAGTATCCGCTTCCAGTTTGATCCTTTTCTATTTTTTAATGCTTTCCTCTCTTACAAATGTTTCTCCCAGAAAAGGATGCCTCGAAAGATGCCAATAAATAGCCTCACTTCGAGCGAGGGGGTGTAACCTAAACATAACGCAACTGCTGCCCTTCACCACCGCTAGTGCAGTCGTCGTTGCTGCGCCGGAGGTTGGGGGCCGATTCCCAAGAGCGGTAGCGCCACTACCGTCGGTGTGAGATGTTCGCCGTTTCGCCGCCAACCCACCCCTGCAATTTTCCGCGAGGAAACCCATAATTTACTTATCTGCTTCGCTGTGCCAGAGTAGGGCGAGCTCTTTTCAATTCTATCTTCTTCTCCGTCGCTTCGTTGGAAGCGTGAGGTTCTAGTTGCTGCGGATATATTTGGGACGGCGGTCTTACCGCCCTTGATATGACTCCCTCCCCTCCGTCTCGAGAATCCCAGGTTGACGGCGGGAGCTGCCGAAGACGGTAGCAAAGGTGTCTACGTGGATCGATAAGCGGGGCGTGTAGAAAGAAAACAAAAAGGGCTGCCGAGTTACGGTAACATGAAGTGCAATACAGCCCGCTTGATGAGAAAAAAAAGTATGACGAAGAATAAGGAGCGGCGCTAATTTCATCTCATTCTCCCGCTCTCGCTGTCGTGTTTCTTTTTCTTTTGTAGCAGAAGTTGGAAACGGCCCAAGTTCACGACTAGTAAATCACTGTAATGAGGAATATGCCAGTGTGGCGAACTAACAGCGACCGACTGCCGCCCAGTCTCAACGACAGGAAGGGAACGCAGGGAACACAGATGGTAGCGCCGCGAAGAAGACAAACGGCTTGAGAACGAAGCAAGACTTGGTGGGGTCATGGTTTGGCGGCGTGTACGTAAACTATGACACCGGTAAAAAGTCCGGAGCAATTCTGACAGCGGCGTCGCGTTAGAAGTCGAATTGTATAGTGAGTCAGAGTGAGGGCGTACGGATAAGTCGTTGCGACTACTTAGCGCGAGTTCACGGGTTCGATTCCCGCTGGCCGCAGAGGGTTTCATGGTAGACGCGAGAAACAGACGTGTCTGTTGAGATTGCGGAGCGCGTTAAAGAACCCCAAGTGGTTTTAATTAATCAGAAGCCCTTCAACACAGCGCATCTCCTTATACTTTCGTGCAAAAAAACCCTTTTAAATTTTCAATCGAACTGTTGAGTCGGTAAGGCATGAGCCGTAAAGTGACAGCAGTACTTTAAGCGACCCTGCAACACTTTTGTAAACTTTTTTTCGAAATCTCAAATGCTTATAAAACGTAATCAACCAACACATCCAGTACTTAGATTAGGCAGGTCGCGAAGTACCTCAGCCAAAATTATTGCTCTATACCCATCAGACAACTTAAAAACTGGCTGTGGCTCAGTGGCTAAGGCGTTGCGCTGCTGAGCACGAGGTCGCGGGTTCGATTCCCGGCCGCGGCGGCCACTTTTCTGATGGAGGCGAAAAGCAGAAACGCCCGTGTGTACGAGATTTCGGC
The DNA here is from genome assembly GCF_048455015.1 of Haemaphysalis longicornis. NCBI lineage: Eukaryota > Metazoa > Arthropoda > Arachnida > Ixodida > Ixodidae > Haemaphysalis > Haemaphysalis longicornis. The sequence continues at coordinate 47,180,793 of NW_027526460.1, forward strand.
GCACGTTAAAGATCCCCAGGTGGTCAAAATTAATCCGGAGCCCTCCACTACGGCGCGCCTCATCGCCTACGTTGCGTCGGCGCGTTAAACCCTACAATCAATCAATCAAAAAACTGGCTCGAAAAGTTTTTCTCTCTTTTCCGGTCTTGGCGCTCTTCGACCACTGGAATAACATCATTGCAGCGGTGTAGCCGCTATTGGCCGACTTTCCTCCAGCCGCAGCAATGAACGCATTCGATATGACTTGGTAAAAAAAGCCACAAACGCAAAGCAGAAACAGAAGGCTTATCTGCTGCGATGAGCAAATTACGCGGTGCCGCTCCGTGCTAGCGATAACTTTAGCTTTCGCGTGCTTCCAGACGCAAAGGAAAAAGTGAAAGCGTTTATGGGCAGTGTTGCAGAGTCCCTTTAAGTCATCCACGAAGTACCATGAACTCCGTAGGAAACTCTTTTTACTCGTCCGTCAATACCCTTCCGATTACCACCCATGACGCGAGGCTTCATCATATGGTTTTGAAAGAAAAATTGGCCGCGTATCTGCTCCTTTCGTTGCGAATGTTGACAATCTCTAAATGCCTCTATTTGCTTTCCTGCTCACCCCCCGAGCTGTTCCTCTTCCGTCGCGCTTCTCCGGAGTTAAACACGCTAATGGTTTGCTCATAACGGTTTAAATTAACCGCGTTACTCTGCTCCAGGCCGGGTGCCTCGATGACAGCGCTGCCATACGGCGGAGATGCGCGTGACTTGAGGCGCCCTACTTCAACGTTTATGGAACCGCGTTGCCCTAGTCCACGTGCATTCGATGCAGAACGTGGAACCTATCTAGTGGAACCTCTTGCAACTGTTGCCGCTTGATTTCTTAAAATGTCGCCAGAAGCTATAGTGGCGCGGGCGACAGCAGGCGACGAAGTGAATGTTTTTTTCGGCAGTGGATGTTGTATTTTATTTCGAAAAAATCAAGCATCGATGAATTTTTTATGAAGGAACACTGTAAATATCACTTATGTATTAATTTTCTGTCTTATATTTGCTTAATGTCTTGTTCTTGTTCAACGGTGTTGACAAGTACGAACATTACACCGGACTTAGACGTTTAGGTTTAGCTGTGAGCATATAAGACTATTGCGCAGGGCTTGTTTCACTTTGGCCGGGTGGCTGAATCTAGTCACAGACACACAGACAGACAGACAGACAGACAGACAGACAGACAGACAGACGAATCTTTCTGGGTTTAAGTAGCCCAAGAAAGACTATCGTCTTTAAAATGGTTCGTTCGTTCAATTCCTCTCCGCCCTGTCTTCAGTGTGTCGTAAACAGACGTCCTGAATAGCAGTGGGAAACACCGAAACAGCACTGTCTTAGCCTTTTTTTAGCTGACGGCTACGGCAGGTTGCTTTTTGCCCTTACAAGCCCCGATGCGACCTCCTCAACAGGCTCGCGGTATGTCAAGCACGCCGACGACGTATGCGAATAGCTACGCCTGTATTCCTATAAAACGCAACCGTCTCTATGCCTTGACAACACGTGGGTCGACTCCCGAGACGTCAGATCTCTGGTACATGTTGTCCACTTCCTTCCTGCACTGATTGTCAACCGTGCGAGTTAGTGTTACTCTGTTGCAGAACCGACGCCCACTTGAATGCAGATAGGCGAATACAAGTGCTACACTCGGGTAAGCGGGTGCACTCAGGCCGAACAGGCATCGATAGCGACTGCCGATGCCGCGTTGTTCACCGTTGCATATGCGCGGTGTGGCGAGTAGATAGAAGCGGCAGTTGGATGCTGCGCTTTCTGGAGTAACTTGCTTCGGTCGCTGCGTGACAGCGCGGGGGTGGGTGCAGAAGCTTGCTTGCGGAAGCGGAAACGAGCTCTGGATGGTGAGTAGGACGTAGAAGAGATAGCGCGTGTCGCTATATATACCGTTGCTCGTGAAGGGACAATGCCGGCTTCTACCGGATTTCCTTGGCGTTCACAGTGCGCTCTTCCACACTTTGTGTAGGGCGCAGTTTGTTTCGTTTTTATTCAGGCCCAAACTTGAGTGAACTACGTGTTTCGGCGCTCTCTTCACGCTCCGTTTGTTTGTGCGAGCGTGCGTGCGCACGTTGGGCGCACTCGGCGAGTATTTCTTGCGTGTACGCTGAGATTATGACGAGGTTGTCTAGAAAATAACGAGACTTCTGTTTGGGCGCACTTACGATGCACGTAAGCGGCAAGAAGTGTAGCGTGAAGGCGGAGCGCCGCGACGCAAACGAAACGGATTATTTGAGTCTGCTTGAGCGCTTGTTTGCGTGCATAAATTGTAAGGGAAAAAAACTATGATCGTCTTCAGTGCACGTGCCTTCAAGATGTGTTGGTGTCCATACGATATACTTGTGATCCGGCGATATAAAAGTACTGTGAACGTCACAATGCGATTTCGAGATGGTCTGTGGAGCGTTTCTCATAGAGATCGAGTTGTTTCGAAAGAGTAAAAAAAACAGTACCTCGTTTTTACTAAGCCCCTCATGCTTTCTTGGCTCTTCAGCAGTAGCCAGGATAGCGATAGTCCTCGCCGTATTTCTATGAGTCGTATGTCGATAGCACGTGAAAACAATGCCGCGTTAACACTCCTGCGCGTTCCCTTCACTGGGTGAACTGATCAAACGTATGCCTGCTACTACAACCTTGGCTGTTGCTGCGACGAAAATCGCAGAGCCGGTGACAGCAGACGAGGTCATCATTGCGATCATCGTCGTAACTGCAGTTGCACAAAAATCGCAACATCACAAAAATTAAAGCCGTTCTACTCAATGTGAAAGCCGTCGGAAGTGCAGGGCAGTGATTCGCCATAATGGTCTGCAGCGCCGTTATTCCCTCACTGCTGCCACCCAATGCATTTCAAATTTCCCGCCTTCGCAGTGCTCGCGCGCCCCCTGCATGAAACTACGCCAGCGGGAGTTCTGTTATTTTTGCGCTTGCTTTAATTTCGTATGCTGGAGCGGTTTTGCGTAATTTCGAACGCGTAATTTTTTCTTGCGCGACTGGAGCCTGATCGCCGCCAGGGGGCCGACACGGGTGCTTGTGCCCCGCTTCGACTCCCGTTTTTGTCGCTCCAATCGCGATCTTTTCGCCTGCCTGACCAAGTTTGTGCCCCTATCGTCTCCGTGAGTACCTCTGGCGTCTCTGGATATCATCGTTTGCCACCTACCATCGTCGGGCCCCCCTTCAGGACCATCGAACCTACCGACCACGCCGGGGCCGCCGCTAGGCCTACATTACAGGCCTAGTACGAGCGGCCGCCTCCCCGAGCTGCCGCTGCCGCACGCGCACGTGCACCTGCCATCTACCATGCCCCCTTCGCCATCCCGCAGCTGCGCTACGGCGCGTGACAGCACATCGGCACCGACGCAAGACCAAGACACATCGTCACCGACGCAAGACCAAGACAACACACCATCGCCGGCGCAAGACCTTGTCAATGAAAACAGCGCAGACGGCCACATGGATTTCGACGACTCGAAAGGAAGAACTGCTCCGACACCTAACCCATGGCGTCAGGTCATAAACTCCCGCAGGAACAAGACCGTTGCTGAAAACCAGGTACGCCCCACAAACGCTACAACGACTGCCGTCCCCGCACGAAAAATACCGCCTCCTCGCTTTCCGCCAAACCACTTCATAACTGTCATCCGACCTCATGACGGCCTTCGTGTCGGAGACTGGCCTGCTCGTGACCTGGTATGCAGCCTCGTCGCGGCAAGCGAGATCCCCGGCCCCCTCTTCCGTGCGACTGTCACACTGCAAGTACAGCCAGCCCAAAACCTCCTCGTAGCTGCCACCCCTGACCCAGATATCGCTGATCGACTCTCCCAACTCACCGCATTAACCCTCCAAAGCACTACCTATGCAGTATCTGCCTATATGAAGCCCCCTCCGGGCACTGCTCGTGGAGTGATTCACGGCATACCCGAGGGCATCACGCAGGACCAACTCATTGAGCTCACCGCCGCTAACAGACCGTACTTGATCCACGCCCGCCTCATGGGTCGCACGAGATCAGCTCTACTGACCTTCAACGGACTCCGCATCCCGTACTATATTAAACTAGACTGTGAAATGGTGCGCTGCCGTCCATACCGCCGTGCCGCCCAGACTTGCCAATGTTGTGGTGAGATAGGGCACCGTCAAGACGTGTGCCCGCACCCCGACAAGCCACGCTGCCCGGCCTGTGGTATCGCCAACCCATCACCGGACCACTCCTGTGCCCCTCGGTGTAAACTGTGTGATGGACCCCATGCCACTGCCAACAAAGATTGCCCCAAACGCTTTCTACCAGTTTCCCAAACACGGAGGTTCCGCCATCCTGCCCAGTCCACATACCAACCAATCGGCCAGACCCCGCTGGCCTACCACGAGCAGGACTTTCCAGCCCTACAAGCCCAATCCTCGACTACCCACCCTGAAGACCGGAACGCCATCCAACCGCAGGTGAGCTGGTCAGATGCTCTCCGCTCTACTCCCACTGCTCTAACTTCACCCTCCCTCCCCCCTCCCCCCCCAAAACCCCAACCACCAATCCACCCTTCGTACTCCGCTGCTATTGCTGAACTTAAACAGCAGCAGCAACGTTTCCAGGCACAACTCGCCTCTCTAACTGCCAAAATTGACGCCCTATTAGCCTCCCCCCTCCCAGCCCCGCCGCCCCCACCAGCACCCCTTCCTGAACAGATTCATGCACTCATTGACACGAAAATAGCGGAAGCCATAAAAGAACTGATAGCATCACAAACCGAGACTCTGGCCCCCATATGTAGTGGCATCCAGGCAATAACTGAACGACAAAACAAATTAGAGCAGACCATCCAAGGCATACAGAACTCCCTGGCTTCGACTCACCAACCCAAGAAACTCAAACATCACCCTTACCATGACTAATCCCCCGGATACCGACCTCGTCGTACTCCAGTGGAACTGCCGTTCTCTCAACAACAAGCGACACCAGCTAGACTTGTTTACCAAACAAGATCCTCCAGATGTCATTGCCCTGCAAGAGACCAACACTCCTACCCCCCGCCTACCGCATTATACCGCCTTCACGCAAGACCCCCAGCATCGCACCGCCACTTTCGTACATAACTCCCATCCGGCCCAATCACATTGTCTTAATCAAACCGTACCTCATACCTTTGTAGAGCTCATCTCCACAAGGCCGACTGGCTCCAGCATCTTCATCCTGAATATCTACAGTCCCCCATCTGATAACCTCCACAACATTGAGGCACTGATTTACGAAGCCGCATCCCTGTCCAAGGACGCCCCTTTACTTCTCCTCGGAGATTTCAACGCCCCACATCCTGCATGGGGCTACCATTTTGCCTCCAAGAAAGGCACGGCCCTCTTACGCGCCACCCAGAACCACCAGCTGATCCTCCAAAACGACCTCACCTTTCCAACCCGCACCGGCAACAGTGTCACCAGAGACACCACACCTGATTTATCATTCACTAAAAACATCTCGAGGATCCAATGGTCCCGACTCGACGAAACACTCGGCAGTGACCATCATCTCCTCTCCATTCGCTTCCCAACCAAAAAGAAAACGACCCGGACGGGCACCGCACGCCTGACTAACTGGTCTGCCTTCCGTGAAGATCCAACCCCTCTCCCTGCAATAAGCCAAAATTTAAGTGACTGGACCCAGGCCCTCGAACACCGGGTTAAAAAGCACACCCAAGAAATCGCACTTACCGACAGCACTCCGGCAGTCGACCCCCACCTTATGCACATTTGGGACGCGCGTCGTAGTCTTACTAAACGCTGGAAACGGCAGAAGCATAACCGTAAACTTAAAAAGCGCATAGCCCTCCTAACCCAGCAAGCGCAAGCATATGCCGCCGATCTCCAGAGACAAAATTGGCACTCTTTCTGCAATCAGCTCCAAGGCACTCTCCACTCAAAGAAAACGTGGCATCTCCTCCGTTCCCTTCTCGACAACACCAATACTAAGAGATACACAAGCCATAGAATCCATCAACTAATCCGCAACAGCGCTCTCCCCTCTCAAGAACTCCTCAAGTCGATCCGTGACCATCTTTTTGGCGACCCTACTACCTACCCACCCATCCCGACACATGCTATACGGGCCTAGCTAACGAAGCACTAGACGCCCCCTTTACCTTCACTGAACTTCAAGCTGTCCTGGCCCGCCTCACCCGCAACACCACCCCAGGAAAGGACCATATTACCTACCGCACTCTCCGCAATCTCGACGAGGACACACTCCAAGATCTCCTCGAACTTTATAATTATCACTGGCAGGGGGGAACTCTACCTGAGCAGTGGCGACACTCGGACATCATACTAATCCCAAAACCCAACAAGCCACTGACGCCGACCACTCTTCGACCAATCTCCCTGACCTCATGCATCGGTAAACTCTTCGAACACCTAGTACATCAGCGCCTCACCGCATACCTGGAAGACCACAACCTCTACCCTTTCACAATGTTTGGGTTTCGGCAACACCTATCCACTCAAGACGTCCTCCTGCAGCTCAAGGAACAGGTGGTGGACCACCTGAGCCGCACCTCTCCCAAAACAATCTTAACGCTCGACGTCAAGGGTGCATTTGACAACGTCACCCACGAAGCCATACTGGAAAACCTGAGTACCACGAACTGCGGCGTAAATACCTTTCGCTTTGTAAAAGCCTTCCTTGAGAAAAGAACAGCTACACTCCGACTCGGCCCTCTACTCTTGCCTACTTTCCACACCCCGGCAAAGGGAACACCACAAGGATCGGTTATTTCGCCTCTCCTCTTTAATATAGCTCTGCTTCACCTCCCTGACAAACTGCTAGCCATTCCCGGCCTACGCCACGCATTCTACGCTGATGATCTGACTCTCTGGACCACCCAAGGCTCTAGCGGTGCACAACAGGACATCCTTCAGCAAGCAGTCGACACCACTACTGCTTACCTTCAGCCCAGGGGATTGACCTGCGAGCCATCTAAGTCCGCCCTACTGGTCCTCCGCGCCCGCACAAGAGGCCGCCCGGCTGCGCCCACCCCTGACCCACAGGTCACCATAAGTGGCTCTTTTATCCCCCAAGTTACCACGCTCAGGATATTAGGCGTTCCCTTCCACTGGGATGGTTCAGGCTCTGCCCTACTCCCCCAACTGCACCGAACAGTCTCCCAGCTCATCCACCTTATACGCCGAATCCGGGGATCGGCATACGGTCTAAAAGAGCCAGACACTTGCCGTCTTGTCCAAGCCCTCATGGTCAGCCGTCTCACCTACGGAACCCCGTTTGTGAATCTCAGACCCCAAGAAACCACCAAGCTGGATGCCCTAATCCGCAAAACTTACAAAGCTGCCTTGGGCCTCCCTACATTTACCTCTAATGAGCGTCTACTCCAACTTGGGCTGCATAATACCCTCAGTGAAATTCTGGAAGCCCAACGAACCTCACAGCTACAACGGTTGGCCCTTACTCCCACTGGCAGGAACGTGCTTCGCACCATTGGGCGGTCCACCCCGTCTGCAACTCACGAACTTCAACGCATCCCTCTTCACATTCGCCAGCGGCTTAGGGTCGCCCCAATCCCGAAACATATGCATCCGACGTTCAATAGGGGAAGGCGAGAAGCTCGTGTCAGAACACTCACAAGGCGGTATGAAACCGACGCCCAAACGCGCTACACGGATATCGCCCATACTCCCAACGGTTCACACACCACCCTCGTCACCCTGGACTCTACCGGCCATCTCGCCACTGCAGCCACCTACAAGCAGCTACCAGTTCCCACAGCAGAGGCACTCGCCGTCGCTCATGCGACCACCACCCACCAAAAACAGCCCTACCTAACCATCATCACCGATTCTCAGCAAGCATGCCGGTGGTATCAAGCTGGCCTGGCACCCCCTCAAGCTCTTCCCATCTTTCACTGTCTCCCCGAAGAAATAGAAATAACAATAATTTGGACCCCTGGCCACTCTGGTCTTGCTGGGAATGAAGCGGCCCATGCCGCAGCCCGCGCTCTCCACAACCGAGCACTCCCCTCTGCAAGGCTAGATACCACAGGACGTCCAGATTCTGCGAGCACCACCTTAACACCGCTGGACTCTACCTATAGCTCCATCCTTTCCCACTACACAAACAACAGAAGAAGGTACCCTCCTCCCCACCCATCCCTTACCCCACATGAAGCCTATGTCTATCGCCGCCTTCAGACGGAAACTTTCTACAATCACACGATTCTCTCACACATCTCCCCATCCCTCTTCCCCCATAACTGCCAAGCGTGTGACCTTCCTCTTACCACCTTCCACCTAGTCTTCTCCTGCCCGCAGCACCCAACCCCCCTTCACTCCCCCACCCTTGAGCAGTGGGAGTCCGCTCTGACCAGCTCGTCACCGGAGCAGCAGCTCTGCCTGGTGAAACGAGCTCTGGAATCGGCGCGGGCTCGCGGCCTCCTGGACATGGGAGGCTGACCACTTCCCCTTCCCTCTCCCCTAAAGCTCAAATAAACGTTTTTACCACCACCACCACCACCACTGGAGCCTTTCTGCTTCATTTCGAACGCACCGTTTCTTTCTTGCGCGGCCGCTTTTTTCGCTTGCTATCGTAAAAAGCAACCCAACGAGCGTTACTAACTAAATGAACGCGGGTGCTGATGGTTATATAGTCAGATTTTGCCTGAAACGTACCTGCAGTTTTGTTTGCGATAAATAACGGGGAGATGTATGACAAGCGCCAGCGGTTCACGAGGTTCGAACGGTTATGACTAGTTTAACCGCGTGGTTTTCGAAGCCTCAGCGTGAGATTATGACGCCGGTACAGAAGGCTCTACTTGGGTCCGTTATCTCGCTGCGCCGCCTGATTCCGGCAGCCGCATCGACCGTTAGCGAGCTAAGACGACAAGGCGAGCCCATAAGACCTGGCACCCTGCAGGAGTGGATCGATCCACCATCGCACGTTGGACCATAGGACGCACTCCGGCTCTGGCGGGCTTTTCTTCAATATTTTAAGGATGAGAGAGGACACGGCCGTTTCTTTGCAGAGCCAACCACGGGACCACCCCACCTGGAAGACGTGGACAGCGGCCCCTAAATCCCCCCATTTCTGTCGCATGGTTTATAACCTGTACAATGCAGAAATAAAGACGTCAAAAAAGTGCTCTTCACTTAAAAAATCTCAACCATGTCGAACAGCCTTAAGCGGAGAAGCCGTGGGAATAAGCGCGGCCAATTGAAGGACCAATGGGGAGGGCCAAGCGTCGCGGCTGTGTTTGGGCGACACGAGTGCGTTGTTCGCGACTGCCGTGCCAGGGAACAAGGGCAGCCCGGCGGCCTCGAAGCGCGTGGCACGTGCCGCCGGACTATAGTGGCCCGTTCAGGAGCTGCGTGCTCGTTGGGCCGGCACGTCCCACTAGTGTATCCTGCCGGGTCAGCCGCGTGGGGCCAAGCGATAGCAGCGCTTTGCACTTCGAACGATGGCCTGGACGCTGTTTCTCGCGCTGTGGGTGGGGCCATTGTTACGAGACCGACTCCACTGGTGATACGTGTTTGTGGAAATCGAGCTCGTAGGGGGGAAACGCTTGCGGGTCGGACTCTTTTACCCGACGCTCTTTGTCTCTATCTTTTGGTGCATCGCGCACGCCTTCACTTGCGCTCTTACTTTACCCGACGGCTACGTGAACAGTAGGCCTTGGTTCAGTTACCGAATGCGCGCTTCAGGTTAATCAAAACTCACCGCGAGGACGGTTGGCTGAATTCTTTTTCTTTTTTTTGCGTAGTGGTGTGCTGTTCTGGGGCAACAGGCGAGCCGCGGCGAATTGAGCTGCGTACTGGCTGATTGAAGCACGTCGCACTCTGTAATGCCCCTCTACATGACGGCTTTCGGTCCCCGTTGCGACAGCCGAGCGTTGCACACCGTCCGCTGACCTCGGGGCATAATGCGGGCAATTTATCAGTGCAATGCCAGGTTCAGTACTGCGTCCTTCAATCTATCCTTAAGCTTATTGGATAAATTGAATTAAAGAGCAATCTATGTAAGTGCGTTTGGAAGTTATTATGGGCCCGTAAAACATGTGTTTCCAGTGTTTTTTTTTTCTCAATAGTTTTGCGTTTTTACGTTGCTACTCTCTAAATGTGTCCAAACTAAGGTTACAAACGTAATAAAATCTGCAGATGTGTTGCTAGCTGGTTGGAGTGACAGTTCTTGAATGGAACCAGCGCAAACGAAACAGAAATAAACAAAATTAACAATAAAAATAGCGAAACATAACGACATAACATAAAAAATGAATAACAAAATGAACAAAATAAATAAATGTAAAAATAAACAAGGTTTATTTCTTGTACCCAGTGGCCGCCCTTGTGTTTCTTCCTCTGTCTTTGTTTTCTTCGGGCTGGTTCCATCCGAGTAATAAAATCTGCAGTGGGTACCCCTTTTCGATAATATGTGCACCAACAATTAGGCAGTTATTTCTAGTTTTTAGTGGGCCTAGAATGTAAAAAAAAGCCCGAGAGAAATTGTATCGTACACAACTTGCGTGTAGAAAGCGTTCGCAACATTTTGTTATAAAAAGAATTGCTATTTTCAACGAGGATGGTTGCAGCGTCACATAGTCATGTTATTTTTTTTTTTTTTTTGTCTGAACCTGTTACGTCTTGTTTACTGCCAACATGTCGGGCGGAAAACTGCTACTCTTCATTTCTAACTAAAGTTTAGGTCGTGAGTATTCTTAGTGATGTTGCCGTAGAGAGAAGCTTGTGAAAAGGTGGGAACAGGACCGTCAGAACACTGGCCGGTATGCGCAGAGTTAGATGCGCAGAACTTTATCTGATACAAAAGAAAGAAGAAAACTTTACCACCCCTTCCTAAAGACCGTTGAGAGAAGAGCGAAAGCTTTTTCACATCAAAACTGCGTCGGAAGTGCGTCGAAACGTTCGCTAAAATTGCATCCAACCCTTGCTGAAAGTACGTCCAGTCAATCGTCAGACCTTCAAAGACTCAAATCGAAAACTAAGAACAAACCCATGTTATGTTTTTTAAAGACGATAGTCTTTCTTGGGCTACTTCAACCCAGAAATTTTGGTCTGTCTGTCTCTCTGTAACTCGATTCAGCCACCCGGCCAAAGTAAAATTGATATTCCGCAATAGTCTTATATACTCAGAGCCAAATGTAAACGTCTAAGCTTGGTTTATATGTTCATACTTCTCAACTTTGTTGAATAAGAACAAGACATTACGCAAATATAAGACAGGAAATTAGTACACAAGGGATATTTACAGTGTTCCTTTATTAAAAAAATTCATGGATGCTTGGTTTTTCCATAACAAATGATATTTTACATCTACAAAAACCGCCGCCTCCTGGCGGCATATGAAAAATCACACGGCAACAGCAACGAAAGGTTCCACTAGGTACGTTCCACGTTCTGCTTGGAACGCACGTGGAGCACGGCCACGCGGTTCTATAAACCTTGTAGTCGGCCGCCTCCATTCACGCGCGTCTCCGCTGTACTGCAGCGCTGGCATCGAGGAACCCGGCCTGTAGCAGTGGAACGCGGTAAATTCAAATCGCCTTGCGCAAACCTTTAGTGTGTTTACCTTGGGATGAGCGCGACGATACAGGAACAGCATGAGAGGTGAGCGGGAAAGCAAAGGGGGGCATTTCCTTGGCAAATGTCTACAAAGGCTATCGTCTTTTGACGACATTTGCAACGAAAGGAGCAGATACGCGGCCAATTTTTTTACGCACTAAGTAAACGCATGTACGAACGATCTAAACTATACCGATACGCATACTACTGCACTCCTTCGTGGTCCATGCGTGTATTTTCTTATCTCTAACAGTTCCTTTCTCGCGATTTTCAAGTAACCGTTTTGACACAATGGAAAGCCGGTTCCACGCTAGCGCCTTTTGTCCAAAGATCTTGCCAGAGATTTTCGGTCGACCAACCGGTCTACGGAGAAATGCATTAGTTTATTGACAGGACGCCATCAGTCCCACTAAGAAAGCTTTCGCTTTAAAAGAAAACAAAACATTGCTCTGAATGCAATGCTGAATTCTGGATGTGATCTGACAACGTCATTTCAAATTCGCGGCTGTCTGACGACCAAAACAGACCGCGACGTCTCGATATCAAATTTCTTGCAACCGAGACGTGTGTATGCGCATTAATGACCTTGCAGAATCTGCATTTGACTTAGAGCTCTCCTGCCCAAATAAACGCTATCTCTCTCACTTGTTTTCAGCATTTGGGCCAACCCACCAGAGGAAGGGGGAAGGCACAGTCAGGAGGTCTTGTTCCTGAACAGCACTGACATGTTGTTGTGATAAAATGCTGCTTCTGATTTTTTTTTTAGGGGGGGGGTGGAAGGGGGGGGAGGGTTAACATTCAGCTACCAAGTCCTCCTTTGTGAAGTCGGCTTTGTTTCATTACTGTTGTGTTTTCAGTGAGGCAATCTACGCAGAAAACTTATTGGAGCGCCATGGGTAGTTGGAACGATGCAAAGAAAGGTGACGCTCGCGCTCTAACACTGGTAAAAAAAAATTCTACAGGATTTTTTTCATATCGTATGCTTCTTGGAAAGTATAACAACAGCGCGTCAGAGGAGGGCAGAAAAACACGGAGACGAAGGCAAGCGCTGCTGGTGCTTGTACATAACGACAGCGTATGTGAACAGCAGGCAGCGGACAGCGCCAAGGGCTGTTGCCAACCAGTGAACCGATGCCTGTTTCCCGCCAAAGGAAAATTTGAAAGATGTAGCGCGCACGCTTTTATATTTCTCCCGCGTCGTTCCAGCCGAAGAGGCAACGCATGCGAGACCTTCCATGTCCGGGAAAGCAGAGACGAGTAAAAGGATGTCGGAAGCTGTTTAGAGTCCTTCAAAACTGCAAAAAGAAGCGAAGTGCAGGGGGAGCGCTGCATAATATTTAATAGAGTTACGGTCGGCGCTGCTTCCTGCGTTTCAAATAATTGCCCATCTCCGGAGATTTATCGAGCAGCCCGGTACGCGCAAGGCGAGCGCCGCTGTGCCGCGCGAGGCCCACCACCACACAACCGCCTCGCTCCTTCCCTTCCCGCCACCTCGCACGCAAACACACGCACACGCTCAGCGGCCGAGGAACGGTCCGGTCTGGCCTGAGCCGCGCGGAAAGAACGCGCCTGACGGCGCGAGTTACTATTGGACGGCTCCCGGGCCCGGTTTCCATGACGACTAGCTGTGACGTCACCGCCGATTTTTGTTCATCTCTGTCTTTTTGATCAGCCCTCCTCGGAGAGCGCTTCCGAGGAAAAAGAATCTTTGTCGTCGAACTGGTGGTCCTCTGCTCGGCTTTCCTTTACGCTCGACGCGGTCCTGGGTTATCCAGTTGTCTGTCCGTCGCTGCCGGCATTAGATGTTCATTCGCGCCTACTGATTGTCACCTCACCGTGCGCTTTGAAGCTCGAGGCTTGTGCGTGAATCTCACCCCCGAGGAAGGCGACGACGGAGGGGCTTGCAGCCGCAATGAGTCATGTTTAGAAACCTGGCCCCACGTTTACTACGCTTTCGGGCGTTTGGGTTCAGCGGCCAAGAATTTCCACCCGGGAGTTTGTGAGCGCAACCACAGTTTACACTAGTCTAGTGCGGGTTCGTCAGCCGAGTCTGGCAAGTGGCTTGAACTCCAGACAGGCTTCCGGAGAAAAGCGGCGTCTTGGAAGACGTTCGGCCTCTGATGCTTACGTCTTAGAAACTCCACACCAGACATGCCCCGGCGTATTCGCACTGCGGTCATCCCTCCGAGAATATTCGCTGGGCATTGCATTGGGGCAGAAGGTCGGCTTTGCGTGACGGCGACAACTTGGCGGGAAATACAAATTTGAACCGATTTTGTCCATTCCTTTGAGCTTCTCTTTTTTCTTTTTTCTTTTTTTGCCGGTCGCGGAGCGGGTGACCCACATGCGAAGGGGAGGGCGGACAAGTGCTAGGACATGGAAAGTGACGCATTGCTGCACATAGGTAAATGCGCGCTTCATTGAGCTTGTAAGGGGCCGGTGTTAAGTGGCGTTTCACGGTAGAAGTCTTGCCCCTCTAACTGAAAGGGAAACCGCGGCGGGTTACGAAATGCACGCACGCCAAGAGGGCTGTCTCTACTGAAGTTTAATGACCCCACGGTGTGTCTTAGACAACGGAGAAAGTTTACCTTGTCTATTCCCAGCTCTCCGGACACGGCAGCCTGGCTGGGAGTGAGCTCGCTGACAGGGAAGTAAGGCGACGCTGTCCCTATTCGGATCCCCTTTTTGGGACCAGATGTAACCGCCGTGCTCGCGCGCTCTCCCAACCCCCCTGAAAGGTGCCCTGGCGAAATTTCATTTTTCCTTATCTCAACTCCCTCACACTTCACCAGAACTTGCAGACATTCGTGAGGCTCTTGATCATATCATCGGAGCTATTCCTCAAAATTGGGCGATATTTTCGGATTCCAAGGCTGCCTTACAGAGCTTACGCGCAGCCCTGCGCTACGGCCCCCTACACCAACTGGTGACAGAGATAAGAGAAAAATTCCATCAAGCCATCACAGCGGCCATGACGTAATTTTCCAGTGGCTTCCAGGTCACTGCGGAGTCATCGGTAATGTGCTGGCGGATGAAGCTGCCCGTACAGGTGATGAGAGCGACCGCACCATTCTGCTTCCGCTTTCAAGGACCGATGCCGCCAGGACGCTTCGCTCCCTTGCACGCAAGATTACCATGCAGCAATGGAACACACCGGACTTTTTGAATCCCCGTCTGTATATTCAGGATCCCCTTCTTCAGCGCCGTATTCGGTATGGGCTGTCTCGACCCCAGTCAACTTTACTTTGTAGACTGTGGTTGGGGGTGACCTTCACGAAAGCCTACTCCTTCCTCATCGGGATGGCCAGCAGCGCCCACTGTGACGCCTGCGGGGCGGAAGAGACTATAGAACATGTGCTGTGTCGCTGCCCCGAATACTCGTCGGAGAGGAGCGTGCTTGCCACCGCGCTGAGCCGATTGGACAATCGACCATTTACGGTGGAAACTATTTTAAGTCATCGGTCTTCACCATCGACCTCGCAGAACGCGACGAAAGCCCTTTTACGTTTCCTGAGTGAAACGAACTTGCGTGAAAGACTATAGTGCCCGAAACGTGACTAGAGTGCGCGCTTTCCCACTCCTATCTCTTCTTCTTCTCCCCCCCCCCCCTTTTTTTTTATTCCCTGAGCCCCATTCCTCCAGTGCAGGGTAGCGAACCGGGCTCTACACCTGGTTGACCTCCCGGCCTTTCCTTTCTTTTTTCTTCTTCTTCTTCTTCTTCATATTTTCGTGATGATGCCAAGGCGCTGTGACGTCGACTAGAATTATCGGCTTCTTGCGCGAGGCAGCAAACTGCACTGGAATGCTTATCGTTGCCGGTGACATCATTGATGACGTCGAAAAATGGTGGTGGCTAGGAGCGGCATGTGTATAAAACAAGGTAGCTAGTTTAACAAAGTTGGTACGAGCTCATGGTATGACTACAGCGCGAAAGACGAGATATAAAAGGAAGATACGCAAAACGACTAAAAAGTTATTAATCGAGTATTTTATTTATGCAATAGGCGAGCATCAGTCTGCGCATGTGCAAGGCAAGGCACAAACACACAAAAAATCAGAGAAAAAAAAAAATCTAAGCAGAAGAAATGTAACACATAAAAGGCATGATCTTACGGGCATCAGTACTTTTTATCAGACTTTTCCAAGAAGCCAATTTCTACTTGCCTCGGGGATAAAGATGGCTTACTAATACACGCGTCTTTCGTTCAGTAAATGTGAAAAAATTTGTACAGGCCTTTCAGATTAACTGAATAAAGACACGCGTATTAGTAAGCCAAGAAGAGACAAGCAGTAGTTTGCTTCTTGGAAAAGTCACTACTGCGATAAAAAAAAAACAAAAAAAAAACAGGTGAAGCTTGCACTCAGTCGCGCAAGGCTTGAACCATGGCGAAGCTGCAGAATTTCTTTCTACGTGCGCACTGAAGGACACATTACCGTTGCGTTTGTACAAGTTTGAAATTGTTTATGTACATATTCCTCCGGCGCTTTGCCCTGTGCTAGTAGTAGTCATCGTCATATGCATCGACATTGCCCTGTTCCTCATGCCAAACATTCCATTCGCGGTAGCGCTTCACGACAGTGGGGCGCAGCGGTGTCGCGTACGTGCACGACGCATGTGCGGCGTTCCTGGAGTCGCGTCGAGGTTCCGTAGAGCAGGTGTTGCGCCAGCATTGGCGTTGTTGGTTGCTAGGCAGCGCAAGGCGTTCCGCAAAATTTTCGCCATGTTTTTTTTTTTTTTTTTTTTTTGCTAAAGCCACTGTGCAGGCCGGGGTCGGTCGGCGGTCGCCGCGAGGCACGAGCTCACGAGCGCTCGGAATTTTTTTGGTATTTTTAACAAGTTACGGCTTACGCGCCACACATTACGGCCAGCAACAACAACTCCGCTGTTAAAAGTATTGATGCCCGTAAGATCATGCCTTTTATGTGTTGCCTTTTACCTATATTTCTGTTTACATTTTTTCTTGATTTTTCTGTGTGTTTCTGCCTTGCCTTGCACGTGCGCAGAGTGATGTTTGCTTATTATATAATACTCGATTAATATTTTTTCAGTTGAGAATCACCGTTCGTTCTGAGTATCTTTCTTTTGTATCTTGCTGTAGTCATACCATGTGTATACAGCATTTGCAACGGTATTCTTCCCAGTTTATTACATTTGCGTAGAGGGCTTGGGGTAACTAGTTCGTTCCTGTTCTTCCCTGCATTCATGTGAACGCCCGCAGACACTTTCTCTTTGCTAACCTGTAATCCGCTCAGACGCCCAATGGCTGTGAATTCAAATAATTATCGGCTACCTTTCCCAGAGCGAGCGTTCCACACAACACAAAAAAACTCGGATCCTCTTTGAAGCTGAGTTGTATCGTAATGCAGACTTTTTACCGAAGTCCTCTTGCACCCCCAACCCTCCCAACATCCTCATCGCTGGGGACGTTGATTCGTTAAAGAGGATAGTTGCACGGCAGTTTTTCTCTTCCCAAGAAGCCATGCTTCCGCCAGGTCACGTTCTGCTTCGCATCGATCTGTCAATATAAAGCAAAGAAAAGAACGTAGCATCGACCTGCTTGCATAGCTGAGCAGTATTATTCCAACGCTCTCTCATCACCGTCGTTCTATGCCGTCTCTCTTGATTGCCACCTTCCTATTTTCATCTCATTCATCCATCTTCAGTGCTCCGTGTATTTGTATATGCGGGAACCTATGATGGCGGTCCCAGAAGCAGCATTAGTGTTCTTGCGCGTTTGATTTTATTTTACTTTATTATAAGCAGACGCAGAATAAAGAATTTAGACAGGTTGGCAGCGTCTTCATTGCCTTAGCGTTTTTCCTCGATTCCTCCCACCCAAAAAGAAATATGTACGCCTGTCCGTGGCTCCATGCAGTCCATCGGTATACACGAGTCATATGACGTATTTTATTATCTAGGCAAAACAGCGCAACAAAAGACAAATACAGAGAAATATACAAGACAGGACTGCGCTGTGCTTGTTTTTTTTTTTTGCGCTGTTTTGCCTAAATTATGTACCAACACGCCCAGATTTCCACGTATTTTATTATATTATTATTATTATTATAAAGGCCTTAGGGCCTTGACAATAATGTCTCTACCTATAAAGGCTCTTTAATAAACAGCTCTGGACCATTCGGCCTAGTGCCTCCAAAACAAACAAACGAGGAGGTGCATAGGCACACACGAGCCCATAGAAATGATATTTACACACGATCGGAGAATTAACACTCGGGAGTGGAGTTCATACGCACTTTTTTGTTTTCGTTGGTTAATGTAAATAGATTTACACTGAAACCTGTATGACATGTTACGGTTATGGACGACAGTGTTGACATCACAAAGGAAGTCATGCGGTGAAGACCTTGAGTAGTTAGTGCCGGCTGCCCTTTTCTGTTTGCAGCTGACCCCGGCTATTCTAATACCAACCTCATAATCGCCGTTCGCGCAAAGCTTGAAGAAGAGCGGGATGTTTGGCCGCAATAGTTAGAATTAGCCCGGCTGTTAAGGAGGGAAGGCGCAGCATGCCATATGTCGTGGGCTACCTAGCGTTTTGTCCGTTTACTCGTCCATAGAAAAAATTAGTGCCCTTCCACTCTGTGAAGAAGAAGGATGACCTGCGAAACAGGTCAAAATTCACGAAGTGCACGAAACGCAACAAGTTTTTTTTTTGTTATTTGCGATTGGGAATAATTACTAGCACAATATGTAAATGAAGCTTCGAAGAACTCGAGCTCTATTTCAGCGGTCAAAGATGGAGCTGTGTCTTTCCCTACCGCGTCGTAGGCATCTACTGCTTGTTAATTGATGTAACCCACCAACCAAAACCTCTCAACTCCTGAGGACACCGGATGAGTCGAATTGGGGTCTTTGACGTCTACTTTTAAACATCCCTCCAGTACAATGAACATGTCATCAATACGGGATTGAAACGTATAGCCGCGCGTGCACGCCGCCCCCCTCCCTCCACTCCCGACCCGTACGCGCATAAATCGGCAACCGGCCATGTATGCATGCATAAAAGTGAAAGACACCGTCGAAGATATCGCTCTAAAAGCCCCGTTAGCTGAACAATATTGGCTCAGGTCGACGTTCCAACCTGGCAAGTTTACGTTCATCCGTGAGTGATTCGCAGCTACTCGACGAGCTGGAACTTGAGGCGGTAACGGGAGCGGCATCAGCTTTCCGTTGTTTCCGCGCTCATTCGCGCTTCTGGTCGCGTCGCCGCTTCTTTAATTCCCGCTCTTCTTCCTCCAAGCGAGTGACATGCGTCCGCCGCCCCGCAGCGAGTTCAAACCTAGAAGGCCCCGAGCTTTATTCTGACTTACAAACACGTGGCTGTCCGTTTCCCTACCCCGTCGTCAGCATCTTACTGTATGTGTAGCACACAAACCCAGACCCAAACCACTCCATTACGAAGGACAGCTGACAGGGCGCATTGAGCCATGCGTCTTCAACGTTTAAATCTCCCACTTCCACAACCAGCATATCATAGGTAGCGGCATGAAGTCCAGCTGTACGTGTGCACCCCCTCCTTTTATCCTCAACCTTTGCACACATATGCGGGCAAGCGGTGATGGGCGCATACTTAGGCGGGAATTACACCGGCGAAAATGTGCTCGGGAAGCATTTATACGTGAAGAATTATGGGCTCACGCCGGCGTTTCAACTGGGCAAGTTGCTCCTCATTCGGTAGGGATTTGCGCTACTTGGTCAGGCGGAATTTGAGGCGGAAACGGCGGCGTCTATATAATCGGTGTTGGCCTCTTTCGCTCTTTTTACGCTCATTCGCGCTTCTCTTGATTCTCCTCAATCATCTGATAACGGCGCTACCGCCGTTGTAAGGCGATTGCGAAACTTTTGAAGGAGGCATCGGTGGTGGCAAGGGGAATAACCGTTGTGATAACCGTTGTAAATGAGGGGTCGGTGGTGGCGAAGAGGAGCCCCGGAGCGGCGCCGCGTAAAGCGGCTTCACCGGAATGAAAACCGGAATGACATATACAGCTTCGCCGTAAAAAGTGCAACTGATAGTTTAGAAACGTGAACACATACGCCGCTCTACGTAACAGCCCACGTCAAAAGTTACGTCACGGGCATACCTTGTGGCAACCTGAGCTCTGCTGACTTACCTGGCGCTATCTCGACGACGATGATGATGATGATGATGATGATGTTTAAATGTTAATGGCACAAGGCCAACTAGGGCAAAGAGCGCCAAGACAGTGTTTTGATGAATTGGTGACTACTACAATTGGTTAGAGTGAACACGAATAAAAGCTCTGTCTACGTTTCATAGCAGTAATATTCATCTCCCTATTTCTCTAACGTTAATTGGGGCCTTAGCACTGAATCCCTCGACAGTTCATACAATTAAGCAGTGACAAGCCGACTGCTGTGCCGCGTTCACAGTTCAAAATGTCTCCACCCGCTCTTCAGCAGTGCATTACCGTAATTAATCACAACCTGCCGCCTGCCTCCACCACTACATACGCCAGCATTCAAGATACCGTGATTGCACCGTTCTCAGCAATACCAGCCACCCAGACACAATATATAAGATCACGGAGCCCCTTTCAGTGTTTTACGTGAAACTGCTAGCAATCCGTTCTCTTTTGCTTCCGCCATATCCTTACCACCAGTATCACGCATCGGAACTTTTAATGGGTAGCCTTCAACCCATTCTCCTACTTTGCTTGGTCAATAGTCACTCTGTG
This sequence comes from Haemaphysalis longicornis, assembly GCF_048455015.1. Classification (NCBI taxonomy): domain Eukaryota; kingdom Metazoa; phylum Arthropoda; class Arachnida; order Ixodida; family Ixodidae; genus Haemaphysalis; species Haemaphysalis longicornis. The sequence continues at coordinate 47,201,100 of NW_027526460.1, forward strand.
GTGTTTCAAAATTCATCGCCTTGTGATATTTTTTTATTTATAATCACCCAATACGAGGGCGGTAGGCTCAACGCAGCCTTTTATCACCTCCTCACTGTAAAGCAGACTAGCAGCCCTGCTAGCTGCCTCCGTTCCGTCGCCGTTTTCCTTGCTAGAACGTTAGGCTACCGTTACACTCACGAGACGTTCCACCCTGGCGCCTCACACGCGCACTTGTTCCCCTGTGTGCTGTTACCCTCCAACCCAGTCTCACTTACCCGCGCCGAGGAGGTTACACTTGAGAGGATATAAGAAGGTGAGGGGGAGGCCTTAACTGTTGCCGTGACCAGCTATTGGCCTCACTTTCGAGGTGATTTACAAGTTCTGGCTGCCCTGATTCCCATCGGAGCTATGCTGGAGCCCATATCCACCACTCGCCATGGTCCGGTCCGGTTTCGTGCCCCACGAGGATACAGAATTTTGTGTTGACCGCGTCTGTTTGGACCACTCATCGCCATACGTCGTGAAAGATAAAAAAGAGACGAAGAAATAAAAATTAAAACGAAACCAAACGATGCTTTTAGATTTACCTACAAAAGCCTTCTGTTATGTCTTATTTTGTCAGCGTCTGCATTTCTTTTTAAAGTTTCATCTGAATCAGACAATGCCCCTGGATGAAATAGACGTAGATAAAATAAATGTGGTGAGTCTGGGTCACGAAGATGTTTTTAACGATCGTCAGCCCCAGAGACATATTTCCGATCGACAACACTATATCCTGCACTAATTATGCGAAACTTTACGTCATCTCATACGCATTTTATAAGAAAACAAGTTTCTGCGGATAAATCCGAATTTCTGTCAATAGTGATTCAATACATAAAATTATCAGGTAGGCCCTACTGTAAATTTATGTGCATTGTTTTAAAACTTTGATCTTTTTTAGAAACACGTATTTCATATCACATGCTTTAATTGCGACGCATATCTTATCACCAAATTTCATCCGTGTAAGTCCTTGATCGATCACACTTACTAGTCGTGCTCGCTAAGGCAATCCTGTGGTTTAGTTTCACTGGAGTGCCCTCGAATAGGGAATCCATTCCACTAACAAAACCAGTTCGAATAACGATAGCATCCCGCACACCATTTCACTCAAATATGTAACCTGCGCAGTGTCACTGCGCAGTGCAGAACGTCGTGATTGCATTGCGGGACGCCACAGGGCGCGCCGAACTTTTGCGTCAAATCTTATGCTCGACATCGCCTTCCAACGAAATTTTCCCGTTGGACGCACGGATTGATCAATCAAGTGCATTGAGGCGAAGCTGAACCACGGGGTTGTCTCATAGTGGCGTTCTTCATAAAGTCGCCCAAATGTTGTCGAAAGCGAAACATCATCTCTATCAGCGCGCGCGGTCGAAACAACGATGTATAATTGTCACCTTAAAGCCTGACGATAACGTCGCTCTCTTTAAAAACTTTACCATTCCGTCCTACAAAAGTTGAGAGAAGCGCGAAAGTTTTCTCACGTCAAAACTGCGCCAAAAGAGCGTCAAAACTTTCACTGAAAGTGCGTCCAACTTTTGCTGAGAGAGCGGCCAACCGATCGTCAAACCTCCAAAGACCCAAATAGTAAACAAAGAACGAACCCGTGCGACGATTTTTCGCGCACTAAGCAAACGCATCTGCGCACGATCTACATGTATGCCGATACGTGGTTTTCATTACTCCTTCTTCACTATCGATGCATGCATTGTCTTATCTAGCCCTGTAATGCCCAGACAATAAAAACACTAGACCAAAATTCTAATGCTTTATTACTATATAGTTTGTGACTCAAACAATACGGTAACGCGAGGAAATTTTTGTTTCTCCCAGGGTTATAAAATTACATAATGTATCATAAACGAATAAAAAATACGTGTACATATATATATATATATATATATATATATATATATATATATATATATATATATATATATATATATATACACAGTCGAGTCCGATATATTGTATATATACAATATATCGGACTCGACTCCGATACAGTCGAGTTCGATATATTGTATATATATATACAATATATCGAATATAACAATGGACAGCCGCGGCACCGTCAACTTTTCATTGTATTCTATGGCAAAATAAACCGCTTATAACAATGCTGTCATGATGCAATATCGGTTATAACAATTAAATGTGGGCACTGGAACCAACCCTGAACGAAACAAAAATGCAAAACCGCTGCGACAATGCCACCCCCCCAACCCCGCCTATTACGCAAAAGGGCATGAGAGCATACGCGCGGCGGCCAGGCGATAGCGCACTTGGCCTCGCACGCGGCGAGTGCGCGCCGAAGAGGCTCGCATGCCACCGCTGCTTTCGCCTGCCGCGGCGACGCGGAGGAGGGGGAGGAGGACCGGATGGGCGTCTCTACGGGCAGTGGGGCAGTCCATTCTGAGGGTGCGCCGCCTGTAGAAAAAGCAACGGGGCGCCTAAGCCGCCGCAGCAGCAGCGCTGTGTGCACTGTGCCGACCTCCCCTATTCTTCACTAATTTGGCCACGTCTCCAGCTCCGCCGTTTGCACGTGTTCCGAGTCTGGTGCTTACCAGCGTCGTTTTCCTTGCCTGTTGGCACTGTTCCTGTTCTGTGGTCACTGTCGCCTCGATCCTCCTGTCCCCGCACGCACGGACATCGTTGCGCATTAAATGCTCTTGTTTGTCACGTTTTTATTTTCGGCATAACCCGCTTATAACAACAATCGGTTATAACAATGATATTTTCATGGCACCTCAATATTGTTATAAGTGGACTCGACTGTATATATATATATATATATATATATATATATATAGATAGATAGATAGATAGATAGATAGATAGATAGATAGATAGATAGATAGATAGATAGATAGATAGATAGATAGATAGATAGATAGATAGATAGATAGATAGATATAATGTGGGTATATAACGTAGCATATACCCCTTTACTTGTAGGTATAGGTATTCCTACCTATAAAGCAGGTATATAATGTATCCTATACCTCGTAAAAAAGTGTATCATGCACCCATCGAAAGTAGGTGTAGACCCGCCGGGCACACTTGCGATGAAGGAATCCATCTTTCAAACTGCATTTGGGACTCCATGCAGCCAGTTATAGAGCGATAGTTTTTTGAAGAACGCTTAGGAGGTGTCAGTGGGCATTTCTTTGCAATCGAAAGGGCCAGGTGCGAGTAAAAAATGTCGAAAGATGGCGTATCTTATATGATACGTTGCGCATTACAGGGCTAAAACCGTTCCTTTTTCTCGATTTTTAAATAACCGTTTTGAGGCAATAGAAGCGCGGTTTCACCATATGTCCAGAGATCTTATCAGAGCTTTTCGGTCGACCAACCGGTCTATGGGGAAAAGCACTATTTCTCTAGACAGTACGCCATCGGTACCATTAACAAAGCTTTCGCTTCAAAAAAGCAATCTTTTTTTAGTGACGCAGGGAGTTCGCGAACACATTTTGGGAAAACGAGCCGTTTCGGAAGTTGCCGTCGAACCCTGTTCGCGGGCGAACCTAGGCCTGTTTGTGTTGGCGAAAGAAGCCCGGTGGTGTGCCGAGCCGTGTTTATGATAGGGCGAGCCGCCGCGGGAAACCTTTGCACTGGCAGCCAGCGTGTTCCACGCCAGACGGCCGCTGACGTCACGAGGCGGTTCGCACCCGAACCGCGAACGCGTTCCGCGCAGGCACGTTTCTCTTCGTTTGAACAACACCGAAACTGTGGACCGAAACCGCGCGTGTTGAGTTACGCAATCATAGGCGTCCCATTAAATACCCCCCAGAGAGTTGTTCAGAACCAAAGTTCGCCGCCTGTTCATTAAGTTATATGACTTTAGGCTAGTTATAATGTTAAATTCGGATACAGTAAACACTGGTTACTACGAGGTGTCCAGGACCAAAAAACTGGCTTCGTTATAAGCGACACGTCTGTAAAAGCGGAGATTATTTGCCTTTTTCCACCCCGCCGGCCATGAAGCACTCGAATAAAGCGGAATTTGAAATAAAACAACAAAAAAGTTGAGAGGAGCGCGAAATTCGAAAGTGTGTCTAACGTCCGCTAAAATTCGCCAAACCTTTAAAGATCCAAACCGCAAACGAAGACCGAATCCATGCGACGATTTTTCATGACATGATTGTAGCGTTTACCGCGCCGACGCAGCGGAGGCGATCAGGCACGCCGTAGTGGAGGGCTCCGGATTCATTTTGTCCCCCTGGGGATCTTTACCGTGCGCCTAAATCTCGTACACGCGGGCGTTTTTTGCTTTTCACATCTATCAGAAAAGTGGCCGCCGCGGCCGGGAGTCTAAGCCGCGTCCTGGTGCTCAGCAGCACGACGCCTTATCCACTTAGCCACCGCGGCAGGTGCGACGATTTTTTGCGCACTAAGTAGACGCATCTATGGACGATATAAATGTGTACCGATCCGTGGTTTATGAGATAAAGGTATACTATTGCACTCTTTCTTCATAATCGATGCGTGTACGGTCTCATTTAGAAGCCTTCCTTTTCCCCATTTTCAACTAACCATTTGACAGAATGGAAGCGCGACTTCACGCAAGCGCCGTGTGTACAGAGATCTTATGAGAGCTTTGCGGTCGACCAGCCTCTCAATGAGGAAACGCATTAGTTCTTTCACAGAACGCCATCGGTCCAACTAAGGAAGCTTTTGCTTTAAAAATGGTTCTCTATATACTCGGTAACTCGATGTAGGAGGCGCAAAATGTGTGCATTAAAGTTTCAATTGCTAGGTTCAAGCTGTTATGGTTTGTATGTATTTTATATTTTTTGTTTTGTGCGTGGTTTTGTTAATGGAGAGTTTTGGTGTAGCGGGAGCTATTCCTTGCGCGCGCCCTAGTGCGCCTGCGCAGTACGCAAAAGGAGGGTTTGCGTTTTGCGAGCGCGCGCAATTTTCTCGATATTTCGGGCGGTGGGTTGCGGGGTTGCGGGCAGCGCGCGGCTGGCGCCGGTCCCGCGAAACGTGTTTCCAGAAAAGGGGGTGCCCCAGCCGGCCGCTGCCGGCCGCACTGGTTCTGTGCGCGCGCGCTTCTCCTTCGCCGACGGTCTCGCGGTGCTGACAGGTATCCGCAGTCGCACAGTACTTCAGACGGTACTTCACTATACCGCTGTGCGAAGCCGCAGCGAACACGACTGGTGTGAGAGGTGCCGCCGTTTGCCTTGGCTGGCTGACGTACGTATACGCGCTGTTGGGGCTGGTTGGATTGCCAAAGTTAGCTGTTCATTTCCTAGATTCTAAACAGCACAATGTTGTTAGCGGAACGTTGCTGTCGCTGTACTAAAAGAGGGGCTGGTGGAAAACGTTTGCGGAGCTTAAGCGCAATATTTTGCCCGCGCTAAACGCTACTTCGCGCTATACTAAACCTCTCTAATAGCTATCCTTATTTGGGAAAGCCGCATAGCTGATGTTGTTCTGCGTAGTCTATAATTATATATACTATGCGGTAAATGGTTGAGGCCTGCATGTAATTTCGCGTTGTATTTGTGGTTCCTTGATTTCTTTTTATTTAATATACATGCAGACGCTTCTAAAAATTAACGTTGATATTGCTATTGAGTTTGAAAGTGTCGTGTTTTGTGTTACGTGAGTGTGCAAGTAGTTGCGTTTTTTTATACATATGCTATTCATTTTCCTACGAAAAAAACACACACCAAAACAACAATAAAAATGCGACTGGGGCCTTGCATGACCCTGACAGTAGAAAAAGGCACGCTTACTAACGATAAATAAATAAATAAATAAATAAATAAATAAATAAATAAATAAATAAATAAATAAATAAATAAATAAATAAATAAATAAATAAGAGCAAATGTACATATTAGATTATTCCACGTTCAGGGCCGTTAGTGGAGACTTAAATCTGCGGGGTATATTTCTGAACGCGCATGCATACTGTCAATGTCCTGTAATTAGTCCGCCATGTAGGAAAAAATCGCATCGTTCATTCTAGCGCCGGAAAGAACGCCTAATATCCTCGAGCACGAAATAACCTCTACAGTGAACGGGGACTGCCACGGCGGCTTAGACTTCGAAAAATATATGACGTTCAAGAACGCTGAAGGCTCTGCGGCGATAAAAGCTGCTAAGGGCTCTAACGTTTCGGAACACCCAAAGTTTCCCTTCAATCTAATAGTGCGGGGCGGCGTTTAATTAAACGCTGCTCACATCGGTTAAGGGGCCAGCTGCGGACGCGGAAACGCAGGCTGCCGACAGAGCAATGTCGGAAATAATAGCGGTCGTGCGGTTTCGCACAACGTCTTAAAACGACCACACAGAGGCGTCATGTTTCTCGCATTAATTGATATTCTCTCGTAGAGGCGCATAATGGGACAGAGAGGACGAGAACAAATCAATAGAGAAAATGGTGACAACGCGAGCCCGAGAGCGGCTCTGCAGACTTTTATGTCATCAGTTTTCCCCCGAGCTAGCCAGAAATGACAAATACTGGGAAGCCGTTCCGCGCGATCGATGGTTGGAGAGGAAGCAACTGCCGGACATTGGCGGGCACAGCGGGCGCTGTTGTGGACGCGTTGTACTCTACGGGGCCATCCAGTCCCCGCTCGGTCCCACCAAAGCAGCTCCAAACGCCGCGGCAGATTTTTTCATCGGCACGTCGGATGAACACCGGTAGACTGCAATCGCACTGAAGCAGTTTCTTTCATTTTCACTAGTTTTACCTTTGCGCCAGTTGGGATGTCTATCAAATGTCGGTTTAATATACCTGTCGTGGTGGGTCAGTAGCTAACGCCCCGTTTCGTGGCTCAGTGGCTAAGGCGTTCTGCTGCTGAGCACGAGGACGCGGGTTCGATTCCCGGCCGTGGCGGCCGCTTTTCTGATGGAGGCGAAAGGCAAAAACGCTCGTGTGTTCGCGATTTCGGGGCACGTTAAAGATCTCCAGGTGGTCAAAATTGATCCGGAGCCCTCCACTACGGCGCGCCTCATCGCATGCGTTGCGTCGGCGCGTTAAACCCCACAATCAATCAACGCGTCGTTTCGTTGAGCCCAAGGACACGGATTCCATCCCGACACAGTAGGTATTTTTTTGATGAAGGCTGAAACCGAAAACGCGCGGGTGTCGATATTTTGGCGCAAGTTAAAAATCCCCAGGTGATCGAAAATAATACAGAGCCTGCTTCGGCCTGTACCCTCCCCCCTCTCTTTTTTGATTGATTGATTGATTGATTGCAGGGTTTAATGCACCCACGGAACGCAGACGATGAGGCGTGCCATAGTGGAGGCTCCGGATTATTTTTGACTACCCGGGGATCTTTAACGTGCGCCGAAATCTCGTTCACACGGGCGTTTTTGCTTCCCGCCTTTATCAGAAAAGCAGCCACCGCGGCTGGGAGTCGAACCCGCGACCTCGTGCTCAGCAGCGCAACGCCTTAGCCGCTGAGCCACAGCGGCGGGTCTCCCACCCTTTCTTTTACTTGGGTTAACTCTCTACCGAACATTATTCTCTAATGACGACCGAGAGGAGTAAAACCTTCAACCATTGTCGACAAATTTCGCAGCCAGCCGAGTGAAGCAGCATCGATCCTCAAATAAAAAATCTGCGTTAGTTAATGAAAATGAACAGTTGCGTCTCTCGCGATATGATGAGAAAAAACTAGCACGGAGTGTTAGTGGCTGTTTGCCGTTTTTTTAGGGGCGAAGCTCCTAAAGCCATGGGTTTGTCCATCCATTGTGTCTCAGGGTACGTGACCGCCGCATGCTTTCGGAGACGTCGCAAAGTGAGCCACGTTGCACGCGCAAGAACCGGCTGCAACCGGCAGCGCAAACTTGTCTGTGTTCGCCAACGGAGGCGCGAGCGCACGTACACTGCGAGGGGGAGATCACGCAAGAGATCACGCCACGAACGCAGGCAGTCGTTCTCGGAGATCGAACGAGACGCAAGGACCTTTGCTCGTTTCCTCTCGTCTTGTTCGGGCACAAGTTCGCCCTAAATAAAAGTTATTTATTCAAATACGCACTCAGATGTATCCATATGAACCCTACCACGATCCGAGGAACGTGTATAGACTTTGCAAACTTCCCATTGCAGCCAGTACAAGAACCTCTCTCGCTTCATTTCACAGATCATAAAGCCGTCGTAATGAAGGGACCTCGCAATCCAGTCATGACAACGACGAAATGAAAAGAACAAACGAAGAAACGAAACAACAAACGAACAAGAACAAAATAAAAGAACAAAATAAAAGTTGATTTGTACAATGTACGCACACAGTCTTACGTCTTTCTTAATGATGTAATGGGCGAACTTTCACGGGAGAGTTACGGTTACCGATGATCTCCCCCTCTCGAGCTTCGCCCCACTCATCATCATTCATTCCGTGGATATGGCGTGATTTTTTTTTTGAAGGCCGCCTCACACATAAGCCAAGTAGTAGTAGTAGCAGTAGTAAACTTTATTTTGTGAAAAGGGGTGAGGGAAAATGGGGAGAGATCAAGGGTGGGATTCAAATTCCAGGACCCCAGAAGCTATTTGGCCATCCCTGGCGCATTTCAAGCCATTTTTTTTTATGATCGGATCTTGGAGGTCGTTGATAACATCCTGTAGCAGATGTAATTTAGATTGTCAAGTTCTGCTTTTCGTCCAGATAGTAATGTCGTCGGCATATATGACATTTCCAATTTCGTCACGTTCTTCCAGTTTCTTAGCAATTTTGATCATTGTTAAGTTGAACAGAAGAGACGACATAATTCATCCCTGGTGCGTGCCTCTGTTTGGTGCCTTAAAGGGGATGTTGTTGTTGCTCTTTCAGTGTTGGTACATACCCACCTGTGGGATTGGCCAAGAAACGTTCGGAAGCGCGTGGTCCTGCGGAAGCACGTACAGCAGCTATAACATCCCTACTGCTTGGTACTGGACGTTTATTTTACCAGAATCAGGGTCTACTTTATCGCTTTTACCCAGCCCATCTATAATTCTTTGTGCACAGCCCTTTACCATACTCACCAAATGAACACATTCAAATTACACTGGTCACAGCCGTGGTGCGTTGTACATGCGCGATACTTAGTGCGCGATGCGTGATGTACGAGACATATTGTGTATGAGGTTTAACCAAGGCCGGCTTCCATCCCAGCAGGCGTGGGGCGCCGAAAAAGTGGACCATGCGGCCCCTGTTTCCGAATTGTTCAGAACAGCTCTGAGAAGATCGCGGGAAATCCAGGACTTTTCTCTCCATTATAAAGAAGAAAAAAACAAGGAATTGCTCTGCGTAGCAGCACTGAGCAGTGGAAAAGGACAAATCGAAGAGAGCAGTGCCGCTTTTATGGCGCAGCTATTTACGGGAGGCTGTCGGGAGGTGATGTTGTGTTTCACTCATTCGACTGCGCCACTGGAAGACTCCTCACTTTTCACGAATCGCAGCCCGCCTGCGTCATGAGTAGAAAAAAGTGCTGGGGCATATTAGCGGAAACGTGTGCTTCATGGTTAGGTAGAGGCGCGAAATTTGAACTGGCGCTAGGCATACGTTTGGACATTTTCCATAATTTTTATATTTTTGTTAGTATTTAGCTTTTCAACAAAAAAGTTCTGCGGAAATTCAGAGAATTATCTACTGATGCGTAGAATTCTGATGCCGACTGTCTTGAGTGTGAGTTTTTTCCAGCCAAATTCTTGGTTTTGTTTTTCTAAATCCTGTCCGATCAATAACCTCCAATTACGCTATTATAACGGTTACCGGTGAAACTTTCGCGAAATCTTCAATATTGTGGAAATGTCATGCGTTATACGTTATGACACTTTCCGTAATTTTTTATATTTTTGTTACTTTTTAAATTTTTTTCAAAATTTCGTTCGACCAATTATTTTCATTTACGTTATTCTAACTATTAAATTTGAAACTTTCGCGAAATCTGCATTTTTATTGAAATGCAGGGCGTTACACGCTCTTGGCTGTGGGGGTACTCGGCAAAGAATGGTACGCATTAAAAAAGTCCCGGGCGATCTTCATTAACGTGAAACCAGGGGAGGAGCGAAGCATGCAGGGTGCGGCCGTGTTTTCCACATTAAAATCGCTGCTTATAGGAATTAAGAGACAGAAGACGATTTTGTTTCAACTATATACATATGCACATTTATTAATACAATCAGCAATCGGGTTGCTATTCCCAGTCAATATGCATAATGTGTTTCTTGGGCTTTCTCCCTCGTCCAAATGGTCCTCGTGTTGACGAGGCTGCTGCGCTTCCAAGTCGTAAGTCGTGCCGAGTTCAGGGAGAGGTATACAGCTTTGCTGTAAAAGTGTCATGTCTTTAAAGCACCAAGCGTTCTAGCACGACGCGTTGAAAGACGAGTGCCCCGGTGTTTTAGTAACGTTACTACACTAGACGAAGACAGGAGACGCCGACAGCCCGAGCACCTAAGGTGCTTCGCCCCTAAAAAAAATTACACCATCTTCCCGTGGGGAACCCAGATGAGGATGCGAAGCATCAGGGGGTTCTGTGTGATTCCATTGTGCTGCCGTTATGTTGAGTGATCTGGTGTTTAGTAGCGCCAGAGGGAATTCCGCGTCTGGGTCCACACCTGTGGCAAAGGCACGCAACTACTGTTGTGTGATGGTGAGTAGGCGGTGGTCCTGCCACAATCATCATCAGAGGCGCTGCGGACGGGGCACGGACGCGGTACATCCCCCCGAGCGAGAGATGCTTCGCATCTAAAAAGGAGGACTGAGAGAGATAGGCGTTTGTTGTCCTATCACAGAGGCAGCCGACCTCGCCTTGCAGTCTAATATCACTGAGAATATATCAGTGCGCTTGTTATGTGTTTATGGTGCACAGTAGTGAAAAACAAGTCACCGATGAACGTAATATCAACGCATTTGAAGCGTACATATTCGCACAGCAAACGGTCAAAGAGACAAAGCTCGTGCTCGGAAAAAGACACTACTCTCCCCGGAACAAGCTGCCGCTTCTTGTGTTGATCCGCTGTTGACGGGACCAAACGGGAAGTCCGTGTGGGTCAAACAAAGGCCACACAGACTCAATTTGCTGACCATGCAGCGCTGAGAGCTGCCGTTTTTGCTACTCAAGGCTCATATTCGTGCTTCGTGCGACGTGAGTAACACCCTATTTTGGCACTAATTACCCTTTCATCAAGAGAATGTCACTTTTTGATGAGTAAATGAAGCTTGCACTTCAACTGAGAGCTAGATTAAAATGATCGGAGAATTGCTCACAAGCGTATGTCGCAAGCCGCCTTTTACATGACCCAATACACTTAAAAGTTCACTCGATACACAGATGCATCGCCCTACCTGCATCAGAAAGGACATGCAGCCTGTGTCGTTAACACGCAAGACACAGAACTGGCAGCAGCGACCATTCTCACCACTTCCGTCGAGACTGCTGAGGAGTGTGCCATCGTCCTTGCTGCCACAACAGGCGAGGAATCTCTTACTGTTATCACCGATTCACAGGCCACCTGAAGAAACTTTCTAATTGGCCGCATCTCTGAACCCGCACTGTACCTGCTTCGCCAATTAAAAAGACTACCAGAAATTAACATCATCTGGTCACTCGGCCACCAGTCCCTCTAAGGGAACGAGGCGGCACACGCCGCTGCCCGTGCTCATACACACAGGGTCGTTAGCTCAGATGGAGAAAACAACGACCGAACTGCCTCAAAGCCAGCACCACTCCACACGTACACCGAAATCTTATCCCACTCCAAAAACGACCACCGTCGCTTCCCACCACCTCATCCACAATTACCGCGCGAAGAAAAACCACTTTCCCGCGCCTACTAACCAATTCGTATCCCCATAACACCTTAATAAACGCTATGTACCCCACCCAATACCCTGCCACCTGTAACTTCTGCCCTGTCGCTGGCACCTTATACCACGTGGTATGGGAGTGCCAACGGACCCCCACTCTAACCCCAAATCCCAACCCTACATATTATCAGTGGGTGGAGCAGCTGACCAGCTCCGAGCTATCGGACCTGCGCTGACTGGTGGAACGGGCCCAGACGGCCAGCCAGCTCCAAGGAATCTTGGAATAAGAATGCCTCTCACTGGGTGGAGGCCCTACGAACATCCTCCTGCTCGTTACTACAATAAATGTTTGTCTCTCTCTCTAGGTAGCACTTAACGGGATTCTACACTCCAACACAAATGCATTCGTTAAAGCGGCTGCATAAACTGTGCGTGAACACCTTTTTAAGGAGCGTTAAGTATGCGCACATATCGGCGTTTAAATTTAAGTATACCCTCTAAAGCGGTGAATGAAAAGGGGGTTCCCTTCTAAAGAAGGGAACCCCCTTTTACTCAGAAATGTGACCTGCTGTATGGCATTGCGCAATGCAAAACGTCGTCCTTGCATGACGTAATGCTGTGATTACGCTATGATGATTATGCTGCGTGACGCTACATGATGATACTTTCGTGATGATGCTAGAGCGCAGAACGAACGTTTTGAACCAGATAGTACGACCGACATCGCAACTTGTCGAAACTCTGTCGTGGGCTGCATAAACTCAATATAGCGTGTTGCGGTGAAGCAGAATTGCCGGAAAACACTTGTTTTCGTGTCGTGACATCGAGCAATTTTGTTCTCTATGCCAGCCTTTGTAAATAGGCTGCTGTCAAAATACGCTACTTTGTTTGTGTTATACACATGGTAGATTGAAGGACGATGTTGTTTACTGCACTCGAGAACGCACAAAGTGGATTTGGGAGCTACGCGACGCAAAGGTTTCTTTCCTATGTTGGAAGTCTTCTTCCCGTGTGTGAGCACCGTCCAATCTTCTCTTCTTCTCTGGAGACAACAATGGGACTGACCTTTCGATAGGAAATATAGCTACAGTGTTCTGTCGCGCCACGGCATGGCCAAGTGCGAAAGCAGAAGGCCTGGCCAACCAACCGTGGATTCAGAAAATGGTGGCCCAAGTGCAACTCATTTCTTTGATGCCAGAATGAACGTTTTTGTGCCCAAGAGACTATGTTAGATGTATGCTCCTTCTATTTACTCTATAGTAAACAGTTACTAAAGCTGCATTTATCCGTTCAAACTTTTTTCTCGGGGCATTCTGTTAATCTGATGTACGGTAAAATCTTATGAAAGAAACTCATGACGTTTACAGAACCTATACGTGAACTATTTTTCAATTATGATAATTAAAAATTACCAGTCCTATTAGTGAGAACACCGCTGTGCAAGACGAGAAAGGTAGTAGACTTCATGGCCACAAAGCAGCATGTTTCAGTTGTCAGCTGAACTTCTAACGTCCCTAGCGGCGATTACAGCCGCGGGGAGCAAATATTGGACGTCAAACATGAAATTCGTGAAAATATATGCATAGATTTACCAAATATAAGTATATGACTGCAAATGAAAGAGGCCGGAACTTGCATCGAACGTCAAAATCAGTCATGAGTAGTCAACGATGTGGCGTTGATTGCGAATAGGCAGCTTAGTTTACTAATTTTCCTACTGTCAGTTTAGCAGCAATCTGTCAAACTACACAAATAAAGACTTTATGTTATAATGGCTTGTGTTTGGAGATTCTTCAAGCTTCAGTAGTTAATTCGGCTGTATTTAAACCTGCAAAGAGGCCTGAAATATGTTGCAGGGAAGTATAAAACATGTCACCTTAAACTCGAATGCTTACTATCCTCTTTAAGTCAGAGACTTACGTCCAATAAGGTAGTGCACCTAGAAGAAACAAGCGAATAAATTACAATGCAACCATAAAGCAGCACTTAACGTCTAGTGCTTAATCCATTTCATAAGTCGCAGGCTTATGTTTTCGAGGTTTATTTTCGCGTACGTTATCATATCAGGCTTTCTTCTTACGGGGCTTACGGCAGCCCTATAAGATTACAGTTTTTTATTATTGTGGTGATCAAACGCACGTTTTACTGGTCATACTCTTCCCTTTCTCACCATTCGGGTGTCGTATTTTTGGTACATGAAGAGCCTTCGCGAGTGGGTGCGCTGCCCCAGCGGAAGTCGCATTTTCTGCTTCTTGCGCCCTTTGTATTCCCATGATATCTTGTCGTGGACGCCAGACCCCGCTTACCGCTGCCTTCTCCATGGCATAAAACGGTTTCAGTGGCACGAGCCAAGTTAAACTGCCCATTTCGCAAATACCACCTATCCAGAAGCGGCGCCCGAATGAAATCGGCGTTATCGCCTGTAGAGCGTGCTTTGCCTGTAGAGCGAGTGTGCTTCGCGGCAGAGCAAAACGAACGACGTTCACTTTTTCTTTTTTTCTTACGTGTGTGTGTGTGTGCGGGTGTGCCTTTCCCGGAGAAGCGAGCGGATAATGACACAACAAGCGGCGAACTTTCTTCATTCGCACTTACGAGACCTTATTTTATCCAGTTGATCCTTAGTTGATTCGGATAAACCAAGAGAAGGGCTATTAGTGGAAGAGCTGCCCCGAATGACGAGCAACGACTGGGTACCTCGGGTCAGCCCACACAGCGGTTCCAGAGTTTTAGGGGTGAAGCCTCTTAGGGGCTAGGGCCGTTGGCGTCTCCTGTCGTCGTCGTCGTTGTAATCGTCATCTCATGTAGTCATGGCGCTGAAACACCAGGACACTCGTTTACGCCTCGCGCCTGAACGCCTCGTAACGCGTACTAAAGACACTCGTTTACGCTCGCGCTGAAACGCTTCGTAACCCGCACTGAAAAAAAACACCAAAACACTCATTTACGTCTCGCGCTAGAACGCTTCGTGCTTCAAAGACACGAGGCTTTTACAGCAAAGCTGTATACTTCCAACCCCCACTGTTTTCATCTCCGTTGGCAAAAACGCCAAGGTGCCAAGAATACACTTATACACTGAATGCTTCGCCCCTCCCCATGTTTCACGTTAGGGGAGATGGCCTGGAAATTTTTTCGGTGTCATAACACTTTCAGAAACAAAGGAATGTAATGTGTTGTGATGAACAGGTGGGGTAGTATGTCTCTATGTATGACGTATATGTCACTTCGGGCATTTTCGGTGGGTTTGTGGTTTTCTCGTACGTCATTTTCTTCATAGGTATTCGTTGTTTTACTGTAGTGATATGGGCGGCAGTGAAGCAGCCCTGGTGTGTGACAGTTTTGAGGCAAAGTAACTTTAGCAGTAACCAAGAAATCTTAATATATTTTGACAGGCGTTCGTGTGGGCGTGGGCACTTTTAACGCAGGTTTGAAAAATAAAACGCACTTATAAATACATGATATCCACACCAGTCCCAAGTGGTTCCGAAGAAGAATTCAATCTTCGCCACTCACCCTTAACTCTTTAATGTGAAAGAAGTATGTTATTTGGTAGATTAGGCAGACGTTTTACGTCTGTATGAAGTCCACGAGCCAAAACGAAGAATAAGTCATAGTTCGCACAATCTCTCATACGAGGAACCAGAAACGGCAAAAATACAGGCAGGTTGTTGATAAATCTCGAAGATTACGTGGTGTAGAAGGCTGTTTCGACCCATATACACTTGCTGCACAAACTCGAGCGGTGGATTGGACAAGGAAATGGCCAAGATCGTTCGGCTGCAATAATATAAAAGAAGACTATTCCGCGCCGACGCATAAAGAACTTCAACGCGCGGACTAGAATGAATAACTCTCCTGCAACGAATGTCAGCATCCTTTCTTGCTCGTTAGCTCGCTTACTTCCCGGCTTGCTTTGTCCAACGTTCGCAGTGTAATATTTTATGCACTCGACAGCTTCCTCAGAGAAACAACCGTCAACTGTAGCGCATTGTGTTTTTATTATCCCACTATTGCTCACCCTCCCACGTGATCAAAGAATGAAGAGCATCTGAATAAACTTACTCCACAGTCTGTGAATCACTTACAACCGTTTGAATGAATTCGGCTTGAAATCAGGCATTTTAGTCAGCCATCAAGTCACTCGCATTTTCCTTCGCGAAGTTAGCGCTGCCATTTGGTGTGACCGATTTACCGATACAGATTCGGAGCGCCGCAAGTTAAAAAGCGCGGGCTTCTGGGAAAACTCAGGGAGACGGTACCTCGACTTGCCAAGTTCTTTGTGACAGGAAAGTTTCGCTGCTAGCTGTAACGCGTCCAGATCTATCGCGTGGGAGAAAGCTACCGACGCCCCAACCAGGCGTCCCAACCAAGAGTCAGCCGCTCCAGTGCCGCGAAAAGCGCAGCCGTCGGAGAGCGCGAGGAAAACCCTCTCCGATGGGCGGGGCTTCTCACAAGCTCTCGGAAGAAATAGCCGCCGCCGCGGCCGCCGCTGGCTGCGGGGCGC
The DNA here is from genome assembly GCF_048455015.1 of Haemaphysalis longicornis. Taxonomy (NCBI): domain Eukaryota; kingdom Metazoa; phylum Arthropoda; class Arachnida; order Ixodida; family Ixodidae; genus Haemaphysalis; species Haemaphysalis longicornis. The sequence goes on from NW_027526460.1 coordinate 47,217,384, forward strand.
GCTAAAAATAGACGCTTCTTCCAAGGGCGCGAGCTTGCTCTCCCTCTCCTGCTTCCTCCTCTCCACAGCGAGCCCGGGGCCGACAGCACGGGGCTCGTCTGCTCTACCTGCGATGCTTTTTCACCTGCTTTCTGGTTTCCCCACGTTGCTTTTGAATCACCTGTTGCCTTAGTGCACCGCGAGGCGTGTAGTTTGCAGCCCTGCACTTTATCCAAGAAGTAAAAAAGTAAGAGTGAGATTGAGATAGTCGCTAAACGAAACGCCTAAATGCTTCACTCTCTAGCCTAGTTTAATGGAAGGTACTTATGGTTAGGTAAGTTGGGAACCAGAACCTATGTGTGTGCCCACAGAAACATAGGCGTATCAAGATGAAACGTGGCCAAGGCGTTAAACTCTTCGGTAAATGATGTGTGTAGGTTAAATGAGCTGTGTGGAGCTCGTTGCATCATAGTTGAAGCTACAAAAAAAAAACAGAATTTACTTTTTTTCTCTCTGTAATTATTAGCAGAAAAAAAAAGTGTGAAGTGGACTTCTCCCGCTCACTCCGCGAGCGAGACGTCCACGAGACTGCAGCAAGTTTTGCTCGTTTATTAAGCCGTGCAAGCTGCCCATTGCGATCGGTCGCGGAAGCTCAACTCTCGTTATTTCGCTGGTGTTTATCTTCCTTCAAACTTATGTCCGTCACATAAAGTAAATTGCGCCGAGAAAGCCTAATAAGTTTTTGCTGCATGGCGTAAACGCTGACATGTGCTGAATGTGGCGAGAAAAGGTAGCGCCAGATCATTGCCGCTGAGTTTGGCCCATAATACACGCTGACAGCGACCAAGAAGCCCTTGTTCGCAAAGTGGGAGTAGAAAACAGTGAAGTAGCTTAGCTTTATATTTCTATTTATTCCGTAATTGCGACAAGCTGTTAAAATACCTCAGTATTTATCCCCGTTTGTTTATCAAACTAAAAATATTTAAATAAATAGAATGAAGCATTTGCGGGTTCTTTTTGTGTCCGTCGCAAATTGAATAATTCTCTAACTTTGCAGTCAAAAAGCAAATATATCTTACCTTATTATATAATAATGAAAGTGTAAAAAGTAGCGGTTACAGCACAAAATCAGGAATGATTATCAATTATTTTAGCGGGAGAAAACTTTTTTTTTATTTTCTGGGGCTTAGTTTCACTTCAGTTTTATTTTATTAGACAAACATAGTTAATAACGTAACGTTATTATACAGGCAGGGATGCCATAGTGAAGAACACTGCAGTCGGGACCCCTGATGAATATCGGGGCTTAGATGAATATATGAGGCAAACCAAAGCTCACGTTCAAAAGCAACTTGTGGGCACAACAGGAATCGAACTTGTTTCTAATAGGCGGCAGAAAGGCCATCCAGACAAAGACTCGTTTACGAGAACTCAAGTGCGAGCCAATATAAATTGTTAATAGACGCCTGGAAATTGCTCAAATTCTTTTCAAACCAGCCTGCTGTTTAGAGAAATGAATAAGAAAATCAAACGCCCGTTCTTCAAACTTCCACGATAGTTGAAACGCTCAGCTTATTCGTAAGGGATTTGTTCGCTGTTGCTGGAGTTGTTGGGATTCAGGGAGCTTTGTTAACGGGACGTCCCGGTCGCCATCAGTAAGGCCAAGCAAGCTTGGCATTAAATTCAAACTGCTTCGACCGTGTCGGATTGGCTCAATAGGATAGAAGTCGGCTTCATAGCGCGAGGGGCCCACGTTAAATTCAGACAACGGGAGGAGTTTTTTTCCCCTTGAGGCGCTTGATGTGCCTTCGCTTATCATCATCATCATCATCATCATCATCATCATCGTCGTCGTCGTCGTTTTGTGAAACCCATTGTGTAAAGTTGGCTTTCCTGTAGTGAGTTTTTGTGACGGGACAGTCGCCATCAGTGAGACATGAAAATCTTCGCTTTAATAAAAAATATTTTAGTTGTTATAGGCGAATGTAGGGGTGGCGCATAAACTCACTGTGCAAGCTTTGTGCGCACATCTTAACCTTGTGAAGGGTGCGGAGTAACTCCAAAGGGTTTACGCTCTTGTCGGGTTTCTCCTATGACAAGGGTGGTAAACTGACTGTTTCTTTTTTTTTGTATATTATGACGCATGCTTGCTGCAAGAAATGCCTGCCTTTTGTGCGGACGTTCGGCACGGCACCGTGACTTGCCCCTGACTCACCGTTTTTCAATACATGCTAGTTGCGAGACCCCGCCTCAGAATGTAGCAGTGTCGTACACCCCCTTCTTTCGCAATGCCGTGCAAATGCGTACAGGTGCGACAAGTGGGAATTAAAGCTAAGCATGCAACAACGGAGTAAAACTTGTGTTTTACACAACTTTTTAAACGTAACCAGAAGTCTCCTTTTGTCAGTAAAAACAGACATTTTACTTTACATGAACAATTTTTGAGCGATTTGGCTACCGTGGTAAATATCGCAAGGCGTTGTTTCGCTAGTCAAACTTTTGTGGAAAGGTGGCAGCACAATAGGTGTTTTTTACATCGTCGTCACCACAATCAAAGGTCTGTTTCGAACTCCATGTGTTGAAGAGCTTTGCTCCGGGATGACAACGGCGGGAACGTTGAAACAGCGGAATGAGAACTTGAATGTAACGCTTGGTGTCGGGCTAGTTTATTGAACATCGCTGGAGCAAAAAAATCGTTAAAAAATGACAGTGCCTTGGGGTGTTTTCATGATTTTTTTTCATGCTTTTCTCGCATATATGTTGTCACTTTCTTTACAATAAACAGTTGTCAGTGCGCAGTCGTTACCTCAAGTGTACGTGTTCTTTCCAGTCCGTCTTTATGTTGCACCCAGCGCCACCCTACAAGGAATGACAACACCACTCTCTTTAGAGGCCGTAACGTATCGTCCCGGTCATCCTTAACGTGAAGAGAGGAATGAATAGTGGTAGTTTCTATTCGGCCACTCTTTGCGAGTCTTTGATAAAGGAACGACACGTTAGTGTTTCGTCTCTTCTAGAGGTAAAACGATGCGCCGATTTCCCATCACCAACACGGGTAGCGGATTTGGGGAAGAGTTTGCCTGTTACAAACACGCCTGCCATCAATTGCGAGTCTCTTGGAAACAGCTTAGAAATAACAGTAACCCTAAATGATTTGCGGAACGATGATTTTGTTGCGAACAAAGCGTGCAGACAGCACGTGAGCTTCAGATGCTCATGATTGTTGTTTTCTCTTTTCTCTTTCTCTTGCAGGTAAGTCCACTCAAGTCTCATTCCCAGCCTCCTAACAGTTTCGCGTTCGGGATAAACTCTTCGGGAAAGGCCAGTAAAGGTAACGCCTTTCGGCATACTTCTTTCTGCAATATGGTCATCACTCTATCTCAAATACAGCGCTGACTTGTGATGTTGTAGTATCATGCTTTGTCATCTGCGGCGCTCGGCATCCCAGGTAGTTTTAGTGTTAATATCTGTGGAAACGGTATCAAGTGCTTTCTTACGCAAAATAACAGGGCCTTTTATCTGAATATAAGCTTGGGGTAAATATTTCGGTGGTATTATTATAATTATGTCGCGTTTTGTGATACTGGTGTTTAAATAATAAAATGGCGTCCTCTCATTACCGTGTAATCACGTATACGATGCACTGCAATGTTTCTGGCAAGCGTGATATCGAAGTACACAAGATAAAAACGTCGATGGCGGGCATGTTTTATAAAATAGTTACGTGCAAAGTTTCGCTCATGATGTGAATTTACCAGTCTTAAGTTGCGAGCATTATTATATTACAGTGAAAATTTTACCTAAACTCCGTTTTTCGTGTAGGTTTTCGTAACAAAACGGGAAAACACCTTAGTCTTCTTTCCTGTTTTTTCATGACCACCGCACACGAAATGCGCGGTGCCTTCTGTTTTTGGAGTACACATTTCAAGGTCAATCATCGCGTCGCATTGACCTTCAGCCGCCGGTGCGCAAGCTGCGCCTTTCTTATCACTTTTCTCGCTCGGAGCATCGCAGTTGCAGTACTACGGGACTGGGTGAGGGTGAAAGGGGCTCCTGCTCGGCTGAGCCGGATTGCCAAGCGCAGGCTGAGCCGTGTGTGCGCGCGTTTCATCGTAACGGAAAGTATGGATCCAATCACACAGTATAAATAGCTACATGGCCAGCAGCAAAGTCTTGAGTAAATGTCACAAAACACTGTGGCCGAAGCCTTCGCTTTCGCTTGCGATAACTAGGTTTGTAAGTGTTGAGCCTTAACCATTGTTTTTCTGCAGTAACTACTGTACTGTGGCGTACAAGAAAACAGCTGGCTCGTTAGAATTACAATGATGTGTAGGGCAGACGAGAACTGCTTCGCCCACGGAAGGAAGCCAGCAGGCATTAATACGAACGAAAGCGTCGACAGTCGTCATTATACGCATGTCGTTGAAGTGACGTCCGGTGGCGTTTTCTTGGGGAATGCCGTGCCTGGCGTAAATTTACTCACCGTAACCTAACGAAACGTACGCTAGCCTAACGTTCCATAAACCAATTGTTTAAACCTAAAAAAATGTAACTACGTCGCCAAAAGTATAATGCAATCTAGAACAATAAAAACCTGGCAACCCGGAATTCGAACTACCGACCTTCGTATCATAAAGCTAAGATGCAAACTACACACCAGTGAGTCATACGTTTTCATCTGCGTCAGCCCAGCCTCGAAAATCCGAGTGGCGTCAGACGGCACTCTAGCTATCCTTAAGGCACTGAACGGAAGCACCATGAGATGGAACTATAAGCACCGCTTAAAACGCGTCCGGTAAATTCTCGTCGGTTACTCATATTTCTACTTATCTTTGTTTTCAGAGCTGTTCTTTGTAGTTATCAATACAAAATAAAATTTTGCCCTATCCCCTACGTAATTTCTTTGCAAGTAGGTATGGGATCAAAACATTAATTTATTGCCGAGTCCTTTTTACCGTTAGGCGCGCCTAGCTAATTCAGACTCAGTTTTGTAGAACCTATCTTTAGGTTCGCGCTCGCAATTTCCGCTTTCACCACGACCGTTGTAACAGCGATCGCCTTCGAAACTCCACCTTCGGACTGCCTACGAACCATTCTTGCCTGCGAGTCAAACTCACAATTGGCTGACGTCATTCCTCTTTGTGCAAGTGCCTGCTCCTCGCGGCGAACCTCACACGTCACATCGGCGCGCTTTGTCTTACATGATGGAGTAACCAGCAGCCGGGCCTCCCACTCTCCTTTTCCCGCCAATGCCGTTTGCGCGCGAAAACCGCCGGCCACGAAAGTGGTCGAAGGGGTGTCGAAAGCGCTATAGCCCCCAATAGGCAGCCGATCATTCATCGGGCGCCGCTTTATTCGGGTCGCTTCCGCACTTCGGTGTAGCAGGCCGTATCCATACACCCACATCGCTCCTTTGCTGGTCTCTTTCCTCGCGCCCTTAAAGGAAAGGTGAGGCGATGCAATTTTCTCCCCGCTAGAATAAACGTCATTGTTACTGCTCGAATCCATCAAGCACGGGCGTAATCAAATTTTTTCCAGACGCGCGCAGTTCCAAAATAACCATCTAATGTTGCTTTTTAGCGTCGCCTTTCCGGGGTCTTTTTTTTTGTTTTTTTTATTTTTTTTTTAGGGGGGAGGGGCGAATTCAGAGTACGCATTGAAACGGCCACCGTTTGGATAAGGTTTTTTAAAACCCTACACGTCAGAGACAGGCAGCATTAGGCAATAAAAAGGCATAATGCAGGGCGTTACAAACGCGTTGGTAAACTTTTCTTCTTCGTAATGAACGCGAACGACGTTCTACGATGTCCCAAAGATAGTGTTCCACGTAACTGTGAAGAAACGTGCAAAAAAAAAGAAAGTAATTCGGGAGAGAATACGCCGACTGAGGCTCACGTGGTTTATGCTACATCTATTTTATAAAATTAAGCGAATGACACCGTCCTTGTATGATCGTAATTGGTCTCATTATAAATCAAGTTAGACTGTATAGTAGTTCATGTCGTTGCCTTCCAGAGTCGCAGATCTTCGTAAAATAATGCTTGGGTTAGGTCTTTGCTCGCAATGAAAACGTCGTTCCCAAACTGCGGTGCAATAGATTTTTAATAAAATATGCCCAATTAAATTATATCCCGGGTATTAAATGCTTTGATTGAAAACAGCAATGCCACACGTTTTACAGTAACGGAATAAGAACAAGACATGCTAATTTTTGTGCGCATCAACCCTCTGCACAAACACCTTGTTTTTATTGCTTCAAGGCCGCAATTGTTTCGCAGTCTGACGATGTGACTGTTGTAGGACTTTTCGTTGAACTGGTGCAACGAGCATTGATAATTAACAGATTTTCATTTCTTATGTTCTGCATTGATGTACCAAATGGGCCCCAGGTTTACCTCGGGTGCAAAAATGTTGGCACATTCAGTCATTATCGATTCTTGACATCCAACGAGAAGGTTGCAAAACTCTGCGGATTTCTCGTGCGCCGTCAAATAAGTAGCTCTTTGTAGCTATTTAAACAGTACGGAGCACGGAGCAGTAGACAGGTATTATAGGAGGGTTTGCAACTGGGCTGGTTGGTTCATTGCATGAAGTTGAAGAGCGCAGGGACGGGACTAAGAGCAGCGGTGAGCAGCGCTAAGAGCAGCGCCCGTGTTTGTCGCCTCTGCTCTTAGTCCCTTCCCTGCGCTGTTCAACTATTAATTAATTAATAGTATTAATCGTGGTATTAATCGTGGCTGCCCTTCATAATAATCTCGTCATGGATTTGTATCGAGTCACCTCGCCCAGTTGACTTGACAGCATGCGTACGGTTGATAACGCTGGGACACAACCCATGCTTTCACCACTATCTATCCATGATTACCCGGTGACATGACCACCAGTGAAAATGTGGGCTTTCTAAACGGAATTCACGCCTTGAAGGCTTGCTTAGCCTAGTACTAATTAAGTTCGATCGCGCGCTGTTATTGATCACACTAATTAAACGTCAATGATTTTACGGATCCGATAACTTCCCTGGAGCGAACCCGTAGAAAAGACGTTCACCAAGCGATACCCGCTAAAGAAAAAGCACACGCACATTGAAAGCCTCCGCTGAGGCGCCAGTAGATGTCGGCCGACTCCTTTCCGGCTGCGCTTCGATAAACGCAGGCGGCGTCTGCAAGACGCCTCTTTCCATGATTTGTCAGACATTTTCCCCGAGAATCGGATCTCATTTTTTCTCAGACGCGCTTTTTTTTTGTCGTCGAAAGTCGCGTAGATGTCGGGAGCATAAGTCGGGTTGTGCTGCCAACTCAATAAAGCGGTATCCAGAGCGATCATCAATTAATTCGATCGCGCCGAATCGATTGACCCCGACTCCGTGCTTGCCGCGGCCATTCGCGGTGCGCTTGCTACTACCCTCTGCTCTTCTCCGTCGAGTCGGTTTCCATCGTACGTCGACCGCACGTTTAGCTCGTTTGAGCGGACCCTTCTTCCGGACACCGCCCGCTTTTTTGTTCCGTTGCGGCAGCACTCGAACCCCTTCGTGGAAGTCATCATGGGTGGTTCCTCCTATGTTTTTACCGACCACGCCATTCTCGGAACCACTTAGTCTCTGTTGACGCAGTGCCTAGACTTTTTCGGTGCCTTAAAGTTTTTACGAATGCGCTTGCAGCGCTTTTTGGGTACTTTTAGGTGACCCGTGGCGAAGAAAAAAAATTAAAAAAAAACGGTATACAGGAGAAGAAGCTGGGCTAAAGAATGAGCCAAACGGAGGAATGTCATATTTGTTTTTGTGACAATTTTTTTATTCCGCGGGTTCCACCGCCTTGTTACTGTCCCTATCTAAACGAAATTTGCGCTTTTCTTGGGTGCAGACGATCGCGACTTTACTTTAGCTTCGAGTTCAACGTTAGTACTTCTCAATGTCTGGCATGTTTGGTCACACAGCAATGGGTAACATAGTAGACGAAAAAGATGATTTAGGGATTTGTGGGAGTAAAGCGCTGATTGTACATTGATATATCTACGAAAATCGCGTTTTTTCGTTTGTGCGTGCAGCTGTAAGAGCGTGATTAAAGGACGGACGCGGGTTCGATTCCCGGCCGCGGCGGCCGCTTTCCTGGTAGAGGCGAACAGCAAAAACGCCCGTGTGTACGAGATTTTGGCGCACTTTAAAGATCCCCAGGTGTTCAAAATTAATCCGGAGCCCTCCAATACGGCGCGCCTCACCGCCTGCGTTGCGTCGGCGCGTTAAACCCTACAATCAATCAATCAATCAATCAAGTGATTAAAGGATCATAAAGGTGACACACATCTTTCTTTTATCGAAAATAATTAGCACTTGATGACTAGCTCAACTTTATTCTGGCCCTGAATGGCGTTCTTTGCACAGACCCACAGTCAAAAAATGTGCCAAATATTGATCAACTTTTATAAATTTCGCGCTACACGATGTCAGAAGTCACGTAAATGGGGTGATATCAAAAGCACAACTGTGTGTAAACTCTACGATAACATCCGAACGGCACGACCAAACTAAACCAGAGGAACCACTACTATTGCACAACAATGTATATTGGAAACGGATCTTGTCTGCAGCCGCCAGTCGTGCGAACTATCCTCTATTACGTCATTGGAGCAGTGCACGAAAGTTTCTCGGTCTATTTGATCTGTTTTTCTTATGCCTTGTTTACTTATTTGAAGCTTGCGTCTAAGCTAGCATCGATATATTGGCGTCCGACTTTGCTAACTTGTCAGCTTTTTGCGAAATAAGTACTACTTACAAAAGTTTACTTTTATTTATTACAAAAAGATATAGGCAGTCAACACGAACCAAGACTTTTTTATTTTTTTTTAATAGTCGGGATACTTTCGGCACCATAGTTACGTGACTTGAAATTTTTGCAGTAAAAAGTCAACTTAATCGCTTCCGGAGATCATTAAAACTGACACAAGCTTTTTTCGGAGCCCAATTCACGTTCAACATTGTTTTTTCTTGCTCGTACAGAGTGGGTGTATCTTTTGTAGCGTGAGCTACACTGGCCGAGGTTGGGCAGTTTCGCGAGGCTCCTGGAGAGCTGCGCTGCGCATGGGCGATGAGCAGTGACGTCACACTGCGAACACAACGTTGTTCGCTGCACGGCGTCTCTCACACACCCCACGCGCCCAGCGTCTTCGCCGAACTTCGTTCCGCACGTGGCGACCCGGTCCACTTGATGCTCATGCGAGGGGTGCCCGGGTGTGGAACCGATGACTCGTGCGTCGCAGCAACGCCGACGTGCGCCTGTGGAACCAGCTTAGCTCTGGGCCGATCGGTGACGCTGCGCCGGAGCCGCTTGATAAATATACATGTGTCACATAATGTGTATACCGTGTGTGTGTGTCATTGAAGCAGCAGTAAGCATAATAAGCCAATCCTAGACAACCAGGAAAGCTAAAAATAACCAGCTGAACCTTAGCTAACGCTACGTATACCCTGGCATAGCCGAGCTAAGCCACTGATAATTTTTCCACGCGTTCTAGCGTTGTGGAGAAAGCTTAGTATGGATAGATCAGTAAGAAAAAGCTCTCAAAATGAGCTCCCCTTGGTGTGCCTCTGACGGGATGTACTGCCCTGTATTCGTTTCTGGGGCGAACGCAGGAGGGTATAACAGCGGGTGATCGACAACCTATAAAAGTGTTTTTCTATATATTTCTCACGTCGTCCATGGGCCCAAACTTAACGGAAAATGCATTTTGTTAGCTATCCTTTCTTTCTGCAAGCTTGATAGAGTTTTGTTGCGCGCACCGGAGTACTCCGAGTTCGACACAATAGAACGTCTGCGCGCTTTTGGATAAATCACACTGGATGTGCCGCTCTAGAAAGCAGGGCTTGATGCCTAGTAATGCTCATGGCGAAGCAGCTCACGTCCTATCAGTTAACCTTTTTTTAAAACCATTAAAGAAAATAACCTGATTGATTTATTGTAGGGTTTAACGCGCCGACGCAACTCAGGTGATGAGAGAGAGAGAGAGAGAGAGAGAGAGAGAGAGAGAGAGAGAGAGAGAGAGAGAGAGAGAGAGAGAGAGAGAGAGAGAGAGAGAGAGAGAGAGAGAGAGAGAGAGAGAGAGAGAGAGAGAGAGAGAGAGAGAGAGAGATGAAACTTTATTCTGCAGCTCAAGTCCGAGCCGCGGAGTTATGAGTCTTCGGAGGAAGGGGGTGTCCCATGGTCCTCCGACGGTAACGAGCTTGGCGGAGGTGCACAAAGAGTGTCAATGTGGGCAGCCAAGAGGGACCACAGGGCTGTCCGTAGGTTGTCAGGGGGAGCGGCCCAGCTAGACCACGAGTAGGGAATATCAGGGGGGAAGGGGTTGGTCGAAAGAAATGTGGAAGGCGAGGTCGCCCGTACACAGCGCCAATATGTATGTTCATTGTCCGGATAGCCACCGCATACCCGACAGTGCGGACGGCCTGGTGACTTCAGTATGTAGTGGAGGAACAGATCACAGGGGAGGGACAATGTCTGCGCCTGTCTAATATATGTAGCGCGTCTCCGTGACATGAATTTAGATGAGGAGGGAAGTACCATTCTTGCTTTGCGGAGGTTGCCGAGATGTTCGCGGCGCCTTTTATGGTGCATTGCTCATCCTCTTTTGGATTGTATTCCTCGGGCCACGGCTGAGGGCTGCCCGTGAAATGAGCGTCGCGGGCCAGAGCGTGAGCTCGTTCATTACCCTCTATGCCTTGGTGGCCAGGGATCCATTCGAGGAAAACGTGTGGGTGGGGATGAGCGTGCATGTATGTTGTCAGGCTAGTGTGGACAGGGGATGGAATGTCATTCGAGACGAAGCTTCGTAGTGCTCCCTGACTGTCCGTGCGGACTGTAATGTGGGCGGTCCGATGCTGGTGAAGTGTAATGGCTTCTGCGATGGCTTGAGTCTCTGCAGCTGTGGGCGAGGGGACGTTGACGTGATGCCATACGTGAGCTGTGCAGGGGCCAACCGATGCCGTAGTCGTTGTATGGTCCACAAAACGGGCGTCCGTGTAGTATGTGTCATGGATTGGCTTGGGCAGATGTTGAGCGCGAGATGCTCTACGTTCTTGATCTGTGGCTCGACTCATGTGTTTTGGTATGGGTAGAACAGTGGTTCTTGGTATGCTTTCCCAGGGTGGCGGCGAGGGAGTGATGGGTGGGAGGTGGTCGGTGGGATACCCGAGGGCGCGAAGAATCTCCCGCCCTTGCATTGAGGTTGTTAGTCGGTGGTGCTGAGCTTCATGATGAACTGAGGCTTTTTCTTCAAGGGTGTTGTGGAGGGCAGCGTCATTAATTAATGCCGTGGGAGCGTAGAGAGGCACTCCCATTTCTATGCGGATGCATTTTCTGATGGCTGTTTCGATTTTGTTGGCTTGTGTCTTTGTAAGGCGCTGAAAAGGGTATGCATACATGACGCGTGAGAACACGAGGACGTCCACTACTTTGCGTAATTCGTGTTCTTGGAGGCCTTGATGGTGTCGCGTCACGCAGCGGAGCATTTGGTGAATTGGATTAATTTGAGCAATGATGGATTTGACCCATTCTGTACTTTTAGCGTCTTGTTGGAGGATGAAGCCCAGGACCTTGATGTGGCTACGGTGAGGGATGGGCAAGTTGTTTACTGTCAGATTAATTAGGTTGCGATATTGGTTATTTTTCTTGGTTCTGTTGTCCAATACAACTACATATTCTGATTTCTCGTTTGAGCAGGTGAGTCCTACGTCATGGGCGTGCCCGCTGATGATATCGAGACCCTGCTGTAACGTGTATTCCTGCTCGCCGGGACTACCCTTTGTACACCAGAGTGTGACGTCGTCAGCGTATATGGCGTGTTGAAGATTTGGGATAGCGTTAAGTTTTGCGGGGAGATTTTTCATCACTAGATTGAAGAGCGTTGGTGATAATATGGACCCTTGTGGTGTGCCTCTGTGAAGTGGGTAAGGCCGAGATGGTTTCCCATCGGGTCCCAAGATGCAGATGGTTCGGTCTGTTAGAAAATTTTTAACGTAATTGAAAATACGGATACCCGGTCTAGTTTCCTTAAGGCTGAGAAGTATCGCGTCATGCAGCACATTGTCAAAGGCTTTTTTTATATCTACTCCTACGATGGTGCGTAATTGGGCTGCACTTGGCTGTGCGTATACGTCCTCATGGATGCGCTTGGCAATGTCCTGTGTGCTCACATGCTTTCGAAATCCCACTATTGTGGCTGGCAGGTAGCCGTTGTTTTCGAGGTGCCATTCCAGTGTAGCGAGCACCATCTTCTCCATTAGTTTTCCAACACACGATGTCATGGAAATAGGGCGGAGGTTGGCGGGTGTGTTGGGTGGTTTTCCTGATTTTGGAATGAGGGTAACATGAGCTGCTTTCCATTCGGGGGGTAGGTTTCCTGATCTCCAAGCCCGATTGACATGGTCGAGAAGTTCTGCCAGTTTCTCGTCCGGCAGGTTGCGGATCATTCCGTATGTAATTTTATCGGGTTCCGGGGCCGTGTTGCGAGTGAGTTGATACCGTGCCATGTTTAGTTCTCCGGAAGAAACGTCCGAGTTGATTCCTTCATCCTCATCTTCTGGGGCCGTTTCTCTGTAAATGATGTCGATGCGTGTGGTACTACAAGGGGGGTACAGTGCGTTACGGATCTGTTCTGTGATATCATCTGGTGTGCCTCCCATCGCTAAGTGAAGCCGTTGGACGGTGTATTTTGGTTTTTGTTGTCCCAGTAGTGTGCGGAACAGTTGCCAGACCCTTGCCATATGAAGCTTGCCGTTGAGCCCTTCGCACACTTGAAGCCAATTCTGTGTGGCTAACTTGTCGGCATACTCTTGGGCTTCGTGATTGAGGCGGTAAAGGCGTTCTTTGAGCACGCCGTTATGCTTGTCACGTTTCCAGCGTTTGACAATAGCACGACGCTTTCTCCAGAGGGTAAGGAGGTGCTGGTCAATGTAGGGATTGGATTCGGTGCGGGCTATTCTTTTGCTGTGTTTGCGCACGACTGTCAAGATGACGTCGCTCCATTCAGCAAGGGGAATGCCGCTTGTGTCAATTTCTTGCAGGCGTTTACGGACATTCAGCCAATTCGTTATGCTTGTTGTGGGCCTGTTTGAACGGTTTCGTTTTGATGACCGAGTGAGAGGGACACTTATTTGGATAATGTTGTGGTCGCTCCCGAGAGTTTCTTCGGTGTTGTCCCAAGCGGCGATTAACGGACCTCGAATATAGGTAAGATCGGGATTTGTGTCAGCCTCCTGATTGGAGCCAAGCCTCGTTGGAGATATGGTGTCATTCATAAGGGTGAATTGATGGAAGCTGGTAAATTCGTCCAATTTACGCCCTAAAGGGGACGTTCGAGTGTAGCCCCAGGCGGGGTGGGGAGAGTTGAAATCCCCAAGCAATAGGAGCGTGTCTGAGCTACGAGCTGCATTATGCATCGTATGGAAGGCGGGCAGCGTGGCAGTTGTTTGTTTGGGCGGCCAATAGCAGTTTACAATAGTGATGTTATTACCATCAACCATCGTAGTAGTAGCTACGTGCTCTTTTTCAGAAGTATTAAGATGCGTCGTATCCAGCTGGACGGTGGGGAGCGTCTTGTCTACGTAGGTAATTGTCATGGTTGGCGGCGTGGATAGCGGTTGCGTCCCTTTCCTATTTGGGATAATGCTTGGCTGAACATAGCGATCATATCCCGGGAGGGAAAAGTCTCCGTTAGTTTCTTGCAAGGTAATAATATCCGGTTTGTTGTTGGTGATGAGCATGTGTTGAAGTAGGGCATTGCGTTTTCAGCGGAGACATCTAGAGTTTCATTGCCATATTGTGAGTGTCAGGCGATGAGGCGCGCCGTAGTGGAGGGCTCCGGGTTGCTTTTGATCACCAGAGGATCTTTAACGAGCACTGAAATCTCGTACACACGGGCGTTTTTGCTTTTCGCCTCCACCAGAAAAGCGGCCGTCGCGGCCGGGAATCAAAGAAAATAACCTGAACAGTGATAAGACTAAAAAAAAAGAACATATTTGTTACCGGTTCAGCGTTTGGGAGGTATTTAGTCAGCCGAAAACACACAATAAGCTGTCGCGAAGTTGGGCGTGTCACATGTATTTCACCGGAGATATAAACCAGTACAATCAAGCATGCAGTTGCATTTCATTAACAAGCTAACAAAAGACTCCCTGGCAAGAAATAATATTTTAAACTACTGGTGTTGTTCAACTCTCAGAACGCGTCCCGCCTGATTCTGTCGTGAGACTCCGAGAAAAGTCTAGAATAAACTCGTATGCGCGGTGTACCAAAACCCCCTGAAAGAAGGTTGCCCTAATTTGCACCGCACAGACTGGTTCCAGGCATTTCGTAGAAGGCTGTTTCATTGAACTCCGCATCACCAATCGCTGTTTCAGCCGAAAGTCTTTTCTGTAAGATGCTTTATTAAATCCTGGAAATGTTCGTCTTTGCGGATGCATGTTCTTGTGCGCGCAGGAAGCTTTGTTGATGTGAACGCACGCATTAAGATTCGATGCAGTCTGCACGATCCGGGAATGCTTAAGGAGCTTTCCAATTTGCAGCATTGTAAAGGCCTCATGAAAGTGGCTGCGAGGCACCTCGTGTTAGCTCAGAAAGCACTGAGTCGCGTACGTCACTCCGCTCGTAGCAGAAAGTCCTTTCAAGTGCCTGCTTTCGACACGTGGCCACATTGAGAGTGCGAATAAGCATCAGCCGGCTTTCGAGATTCAATTTCTTTGACAACGCTGAACCGGCATTTCTTGCATGATGTGGAATGGCCAGGCTGTATCCTGGGCCTAAAATAGCTGAAAGGGTACTGAATGGACAAAAGGAATCCGAAGAAGTTTAGTAGGTGGAAGTTTTGTTGCATAAACCCGTCAGTTGACTGCAAAGAAAAACTTTCGTGGTCTCACACCCAACCAGTAAGCATTGAGAGCCCAAGTCAAAGGGCCTAGAAGCGAGCACTTTTTAGCAATGTACGAAAAGAATAGTGCTAAATTCCGAAACAATCCACTAGACGACGATCAGCGTCCACCACAAACACCGGCTCTGCACCGTTGATGGAACGGTATGTCGCAGCTGGCGCTAGGAAGGTGGTCCTCAATGGTACATTCTTTATCGACGGTCCATGCACATCTGTCACACTATTGCTTTTCACTCGCATTCAGGTCAATCCAGGACTCACTTGCGTAATAAAGGAAGTCTCCGTAACCAACCCGACTTCCCGGCGAAAGGCTTAGGGCAAAGGTCGGTAAGAGTGGCCAGGCCCAAGAAATGGATGCAGGTGACCTACACGAACCCGCAAAAACACGCACCTCTTGAATCCACCGCTCGCGATGACATATAAATCTCCCAACTGATTGATTGGGATCACGATTTCGCTTCTCGTTCCGTCACGGCTGCCACTGTCCTTCTCAGGGAAAGCGCTCATGATATCGCTCCGCACGGGGGGCAATCCCTTGTCACTCTACTCTATCCTTTTCTCATCAGCCAGTGAAGCCCCTCGATCATCAGTGTCGCACTCATCGCGCATAGTTTGGTGGCAGCCTGGGGACTCTCCTCGCCACAGAAATATGTGAATTGCTTCTCGACTGGCCGCGGTGAGAAAAAACCCGCTGTCTCTCACGGGGAGCGGCATGCCTCGCCACTAGGGCTATGTTTTAGCCTTCAACGGCGCGGCTAAACCATATGGCGCTACACTGGATGCGCTTGGGTAGGTAGCATGGGTGGTTAAAAAAAACACCTCGAACGTCTATTACGAGAGCCTATCGGGATTCACAATTTTGTTCCTCACAATAAACAGCAGCACGGGTTACGGTGATGATTTTCGGTGCAGGGTGCAGTAGCCCTGAAGCGAGAACCCCCGTTTCCGCCCCATATATCATCACCGAAATCACACATTCGTTAATTAACGCTTTTATATTACAGCCAAAAAGTTTTGGATAAAATTTTCGTATATATAACGAGAAAATTCCAAGATTCAGGCCTTCGTCCTGCAATGAACACAACAGGGAGACTCTTTGCACTTCGTTCCGCAGCATCACCTGCCTTAAAAAGATGTTACAAGGTGACGTAACGTAACCAAGCAAAACTACACCCAATCGAAAACTAACGTAAACCTAACGTAACGTAACGTAGTTTGACTGAAATTAACTATCCTTTTTTTTTTTCAATTTCATCTCACTCGAAACAGAGCGTTGCTATGGAACAACCTGCAAGAAGGCCCTCCCATACACTAACAGGATTATGACGGCGACTACTACGACGACTACGACGACGACGACGACGACGACGACGACGATGATGATGATGATGATGATGATAATGATGATGATGACGACGACGATGACTACGATGATCATCCGTTAAGTACGTAGCGGGCATATTTTCGCTTGTGTCCAAGAATACACGCTATTCTATTACAGAGCAGGCAGGTCATCCTGGAAAGTTCCAGCTGGGAAGGTGATGCAATTCCACCGCGCTACCCAAAGGGCGCCGTAGCAGACCCCTCCGCTTCCCGTACCCTACGGAATGGCGCAATGATACACGCGCGCCCGCCGACCACCACAGAGCGATCCGCGCGAGAACACGCGTTCCTGGAAGGTCGGCGCTGGCAAGCTCAGCTCCCCAACAAGCCGTTATCTGTTAGCGACACGGGGGCAATCATTTACCGCGCCGACACCGAAGGTCCCCGCGGTCCGCGTCGGCGGGAGCACCGAGAAGGGCATCTCGGAGAGAGCAAGCCACGCGGCGGGGATCACTAAGGGCGTAAACACGAGCCAATACTTTGCCAATACCGAAAATCGATCCCAGCCGCAGGTATTCAGCGCCCCCCTTCCGCCTCGTCCCGCCCGGATGCGCACGCCTCTCCCCCGCTAAGCCGGGCTGCTCCGATGGTTAACGGAAAATTTCCACTCAGTAGGCGAGTCAGAAATAGTTACTCTCTCGAGGCAGCAGAGAAAAAAAACCGTCTACTCTCGATATGAAAAAAAAAAAAAAATACTACAATGCCAGAAATACCAATGCGCGACAAGCTTCGAAACATAAAGAATCCAGGTTCTCAGATATTGTAGCCGTAAAGTGTGTCGCGTTTTTTCCTCCTTTGATTTTGAAGCTGGGGAATCGTTTAGGTGGCGGCCAGTGATTTCTCCCGTATACCAACATTTTGGGAATGTAGCCCCGATTTGCTCAGAGGGATGTTAATGCGCGTATGCTCGTTAGAACTTCAGCGACGCGCTTCACAATTGGGAACGCCTTCGCGTACGTGGGGATATCGGTATAGCAATGTCGTTTTAAAGCTACGGCTGTCAATAGTTTATAGGTACTCGCTATCGGCACAGAACCGTGAGAGTGTCTGTCATCATCATCAGAATGCGCCACCGTGTGTTTAACACCGGTATCATCGCGCATGCACCTCCTAGGACGGATCTGAAAGGAGGAGGAAGGGGGGGGGGGGAAGAGGAAGCAAGGAAGGAAGAAAACTTCATTAAGAAAGGATGGCCCGAAGCCGCTGGGGAATGGGGAGGCCAGGAAGGACGCTAGTAACGTCCAGCTATCGAGGCCCCACAGACGAAGCTCCAGACTGCTGTCGAGGTGTCCTTGACTCGCCAAGAGGGCCGAATCTACTCTTCGTATGAGTGAACCCACGCCGGGTGGTGTTGGGCGCGAAGCACGGCATGGCCCGGGCGAGACCAGACGAGGTGCGAAAGGTCAGGTTCCGATGTGCCATGGCATGCGTAGCAGAGCACATGGGGGTCCAAGAGAGAAGGGGAGGAACTGGGAGCAGATCCGGCCTGTTGAAGTCCTGCGAGGTCTACAGACGGGGAGTTTACCGCCAAGGACGAGCAGGAATCATTATTAAAGCCAAAAGGTCTGAAAGAAAAAAAATGGGAGCCATGCTACTACGTGACCGTGGATGAACAGATAAGCTGCATAAAACACACATAACACACATGGGTAGAGAATGTAAGCGTATTTTTAACAACGGAGCTGTTTAAGCTTCTAGTTCTGCCGTGGAGTGTTACCAGAAAGCTATTATCACCGGCGAAGCGGAGAGGGTGAAGAGGCTAGGCCAGGCTCAGATCTTTACAATGCGAGGGAAAGTGGCTGGGAGGCAAGGAGACCACGAACAGGTGTTTGGAGTGGGCGCTTCCAGAAAAAAGTGTGGTTAGAGAGGTCCCTAAAATCGAACCCGAGACCTCTACGCCGCGAAACCGGCAAGCTAACCACTATACCACCCCCAAGGGCCGAGGGGTACGGGGTAAGCAGCGGAGGGGAGCAATAACATGTGCAGCCAACTGTAAAGAAAAAAAGGTGTTGTCACCCAGTGCGCAACACCTTGTAGGGTTCTACATTTCACACACTAGTTATTCCCCACCACCGCAGCCATCCGCGCTCAGCAAACATGCCTTGCGAGCACCGGCTGCGTACGGGTTCGTTGTTTGCGGAGACAGACAAAGGCAGAAGGCGACAAGGGCAAAACACCAATTGCAGCATTTATTGCATTGTGCAAATCAAATATCTGCGTACAGACTAATCGAAAAGGCCATAACGGTAACATTGGGAGCGAGGCATTTAACAACGCTAGAGATCGAGATGGTTCGACCCACCGATGGAATACCGGAGCAGCGAGGCGCCGCGCGTGCGAGCGCGGGTGCAGTCTCCGAGGTCGCCCGGAAGCGTCCCTTTGTGGCGCGTTCTTCAGGTCCGGACCAGCGCACCGAAACGTCCGCGCGCTACGTCATCCCCCAGAAAAGAGCCTCCTCTCGTCATGCTACTCCCCACCAGACCTCGCGGAGGTCTGGTGGGGAGGAAGAACTTAGCTAGTGCGGAGGAAGAACTGGTTCTCGGGTAATGCAGAGGGGAAAAGGGGCGACTCCACCGCGGCGACAACAAACCCTCCGCTTGCTGCCGCGCTGCCGTTGCGCGAGCGAGGCGTGCTGTGCAACGCCGGCCGCGATGAAAGCTAGCCAGAAAAGTGTTCGCGTGCAAGTCGCGATCCCCACATCCTACAAGAAAAGAGGCCAGATAGAAATTTTCACATGTATTAGAGCCAAATGAGTTAATTTTGAAGCGGGAAAAATAAATAAACCTAACAATTAATTTAGGCGCCCATAGCGTGCAATAAATACTCTATCTCGCCTTCCCAAGCCGTCTCATTTTCCGTCAATATCTCAAGCGTGTGTGCATTGCTTGTATGGTCATGCATCTTGCATGATAAATCTCTTTTTTAGGCAGTTCAAACAATGATTCCAATACCCTTTCTATGTTTATTTCGAACATATACGATAACGGGGCCTGCAGTCGTCGCCCACAAAGCGAGGCGGCAGCGTCCGCCGCAACGCTAGCCAAGCGCACATCCAGTCGAATGCTTTTCTCGTAGGAAACAACCAGCCGGCGTGGTATACTGGGTAAGGCATCGGTTTTGCGACTGAAAGGATTCAGGCTCCAGACTGTCCCCGGCAGTGTTTTCGTTCGTTTCACTAACAGAGATGCGGCTTCATACAAGCAGAGGAGAAATCCAGTTTGCTAGGCTAGTACAGTTTTCGCGCTAAAGCATATGCCGTTGATGCTACAGAGCTTCGAACACACACAGTTGACACTGACTCTACGCGGGAAGTTGACCTAAAATGACATTACCAATGTCTTACAAGTAATATCTTCTAGTGTATGTGGAGGTTAAGGATATCTGCAGTTCAATACCCACAAACGTGTAGATGCGTACCCGATGTTTTGCGGGAGTTTTAAAGCGACCGCTTCAGGACCGAACGTATCAGGTATTGTCCTTGAGGAATAATCGTTATCGCGTAGCCGAAAAGCAATTGCTGCCAGAGTAGGTCGCATCTTCTTGAGGTGATCTTTGTATACTTGTTTTTTTCTTCTTTTTAGGCAGTGTGTTTATTTCTATCCCTTGAGTTTAAACAAATACTAAAACTCTGTGAAAATCGATAACTTCGTGTTTATTCATTTTCAGTCAAGCTGCCCACAGCCAACATAGTTGGGTGATCGGTTTATCTTGCTTAGAGAGAAAGCGTATCCACTTACAAGCGGTGGTTGCGGAAATTGTCACTCGGCAAAAGTCAATAACGAAACGTCTGCTGGACTTTTAAGACCCTTTTTAACCAGGGCGTCTAGATGAACTGATATTCGCCCCTATTGAAATTCGCCGCAGATCTAACGAAAGGGTAAGGACGAAACAGGCCTGTTTGATGTAAGCCTTAATGACACCACTCTCCCCCAAATACAACGTAGAGTATACACACCTAAAACACCGTCACGATGAAGGACTGGAGAGGCGTAATGGGGGGGGGGTCGAAGGTAGTTGTATCTTAGCCGGCGAAAAATTTCTGGCAGCAGAAATGTGTAACCAAATAATCTTGACACAAAAAGTGGTCCATCCCATCCCAAAACGTTTTTCTCTTTCAGGCTCCGCGTGAACCGTATTCTGCGCTCGTCGCTTTCTGTAGGTGGGCGGGAACCAAAGGCCGTAAATTTGCTTTACAGCGCTTAAACTTCGCTCCAAATGCCTGTACCGTTGTGTCACGGCCTCCGCGACGCGTTAAGTGCCGCTGAGGTGGACATGCACCCCAAGTGCCGGCCTGCACGGCTTGGAACGTACTGGGCAATCATTTTAGCGGTTATTCTTTTTCGCCCGCCCTTTCTGAACGCGTGACCCACATGTTCAATCAGAGGCCGGCAAACACAGATAGGAAAATGCCGGAGAAACGCGCTCCACTTGGCAGTCACGGCGCTCCGTTCAAACCTCCCGCGCTTTATCTCTGCGATTGCTTTAATGCCTCGGCGGCCGTGACGCCATTGCGATTCCTGTCGCGTGAGCTCCGCCTCCTCCCAAAAATCAGGCATGGACGAGTCGACACGCCCTTTGGTCCCCCGCCACATTGACCCTCGCTTACAAAAAGTTCTTCAATGTACAGACTTAGCCTAGGCCTCGTCTTGGCTGAAGGCGTCCTTTGGCGCCAATTGATCAGTTGATGATACAACTCTGTGGCCTTATTTTGCTTCGGAGGTGATGCCCAATCGCTTAAAGCAAACTCGACAGCACAGACCCCACGCGAGCAGGCCCAGCCACGCCGTCACGCTCGAAGGCTCCGAACAACGCGCGTGTTTTGACAGGCTTTCTCTTGTATTGGTACCGGTGCCTTGCGTATGCATAGTAGCTCATTTCGTCGCTCCATCATGGTGTCCCCGAACGGCCCTCCTCATTAAATGACGCAGAGGACCAACGCTGATGTAGGGGGACGACTTTTCGAAGTTGGCGGCTTCGTTTCTTATCAAGGCGAAAACCTTAGTTGTCTCATCAAACGCGAAGTGTGACCGTTGCCGTCATCGTCAGCGACAACTGGAATGACACTAAAATGGCCGCCGCTGTCAAGAGAAAATAAATTAAAATATGGCGCAGCTTGCACAAGTGGTGCAAGGCTGGAGAAACAGCAGAGCTGGGGGTCGACCTATAGCTTCCCCCCACACTGACAGCGGATCCCAGGAGAGAGGGAGCAGCGGGACCCCGGCAGTGCAAAGCCGCTTAGGACGGCTCTGTATAGCAATGGCCATTAACCATGTACAGTGTTTTATTCAGAAGCAATCGTCGTCATCCCTTTCGTTGTCGCCTTTCGACGGCACAGCCGCGTAGGGCAAATCCTCTTGTAGCGCGTCCTCTCCCCAGTAGACGTCCACTTCTTCGTCAGCTGGTACGGTGGCCGTTTCCACGTCCGGATTGTGAAAGGATTGGTGGTTGGTTGGCACCAACAAATGAATGGTGCTTCACAGATTTGTCGCCATCGTCTTCGGCGTGGCGGACCCGTGGCGTGCCGGTCACTACACGACGACGACAAATGAAGGCGGGAGCTCCTCATATGGCGCAAGCTCACGCGCAAGCCTGAACGACGCCGGGTGGTCGCCGCGAGGCACGCGCGCACGTGCGCTCGTGTTTTTTTTCTCCGCCGGACGGATTTGTGTCGTCCTAAATAGCTCTGCTGTTAAAAACACATTTGGGCTCATGGGGGATTCGAACCCCAGTATCCAGAGCAGGATCAAGTATAATCACTGGTGTCGAGCCAAGGCTCAGATCGTGGAGGACATTAAGAACGAGTTCGGCGCTAATTGTCCAACAAAGTAAACGATGGCTACTAATGGCTGCGTAAATGTGAGGTGTTGTCAGACATCTGATCAGATGATGTTGACGTCAGCCAGCCGAAACCAGTTCTACGAAGTGTTCGGTTATTACGCCATCCTCGTATCGAGTATTCTTTTCCACGGAGCGTTGCGCCTTCGCCTGGGCTTTTAGGGTGAGTGGATTCCGTGGCTCTGGAGCGAGCGACTAGCTCACAGAGTGTTGTCGAAACAAGCACCGCTATAAAAAAAAAAAAACACGCACGTAGTTACACACTTTCAACCAGCGCTCGTACCTTTCCTTCTTCTGAATTCTCTGAAGTGTCCCGATTGGCTGAAGGATGGTGGTTTGGAGTGGCTGTTCTCTACCAAGAATACTCGGGAGTGGTCTCCGCGATACGACTACGCCGTGATATTGATATCTGAAGCAGAAATTACATACATAAAATGCGAACATTACATTATTAAGGCGAGAGCTTTCAGTGCCCAGTTGTGCGAAAAACAGAGTTGTTGCTGTTGTTTGGCGCAGAAATCGGCCGCCGCTCCAAATAGTGTACAAAAAAAAAAAACATTTGATCTCGCATAGGGTCTGAATCCTGGTCTCCGGGTTAGCAGCCGAATGCGTTACAGCTGCTCTAAACCGGCACTCTGCCATAGGAAGAATTCGAGTCGCACGAGGTCGCAGGTTCGATTCCCGGCCGCGGCGGCCGCTTTTCTGATGGAGGCGAAAATCAAAAAACGCCCGTGTGTACGAGATTTCGGAGCACGTTAAAGATCCCCAGGTGGTCAAAATTAATCCGGAACCCTCCACTACGGCGCGCCTCATCGCCTGCGTTGCGTCGGCACGTCAAACCCTACAATCAATCAATCAATCAATCAATCAATCAATCAATCAATCAATCAATCAATCAATCAATCAATCAATCAATCAATCAATCAATCAATCAATCAATCAAAGAATTCGAGTCAGCATACAGCGTGTTGCGTGACAAGGGAACATGATGGCGCATGAGTAGAACAGATTCACCTTAGCGGAAGAGAACTCTGATTCTCCGAAATCTGTGTCGTGAAGCCTCCCCAGCCTGCCTGTTGGAGTAATTCGCACCACAAGACGAAGAGACGCAAACGCGATGTAGCCGGAAAGAAGGCGGCCGAATTATTTGGCGCCAAGAAAAAGAAGAAATCAAAGCGACGAAAGAGACACGATGTAAGGGTAAAGACTTCGTTCATAGGTATCGCCTAGTTTTATCCTTTAAACCACAAAAGCAGACTTAAGTGCCCCGATGAATCTTCGTAACGCATCTGATGTCCGTTCTTGAGCAAAAAGTTCGACAAGCTGCTCACGTTTAACGATGCGGGTTATCAGTCACCATCGCGGTGAAGGAGAAACGTCTTCGCCTGAACAATGCGCCGCCAGGAAGCAGCCCGCATCTGTGACGGTCTCCGTGACGTGGCCGATCCGGAGAGACGGGTGAAGGCAGGAGCAAGCACGAATGGGCGCCCACCAATCACGAGGCGAAGCGCCGAACATTAGAGGGAGAGAGGTCGGAAGCTAAGCACAACCTATACCCAAAGGGAGTCAGAAAGAAGCGTTCGCGTCGTTTTTGTCCAGCTCTTGTATCCTGGACTGCCTTACCGTTCTGCGGTTTCCGACGTCATCCTCCGGCGAACACGGGACCGTCATTAGGCGCTCGGGAACAGTGGCGGATCGCTTCTGTAAGTCACGTAAGGCCGAAAATAGAAAGGCGAGAGACAGGAAAGTAGAGATAAAATGGCGCTGCATTCAATACATGTGTTCTGACCAAGAAACGGAATACGTGGTAGGGACGACCCTCCGAGTTCTTGCCTAGTTGTACTACCCTGTGTGGGCCCTTTATGGTTGGAGCCGCACCGTGTTCGTTTAGTATCTCAGTGCCCGCCCGCTTGTTAGTTGCTGCAAGCTTTCTTTCAGTCGTCATTGCCTGAAGTGCCTACCTTAAGAAAATCGCGGGCATTCGCATGATTCATTCGAACTCCAAAGAAGCTCCGTAAACATTGCTGCGGTGTCACTTTCAATGACTAAATAGGTCTTTCTCCTGCAAAATAATTCGAAACCTCACTCCTGCGTCGCATATTGACTACAAGGTTTCTTTTCAATAGATTCGCTGAAAAATCATCAACGTAAATGAAACAGCTGACAGATTACCGACTGAGACGCACAGCAACGGCTACATAGCTTGACTAGTTGCCTTCGTAGAGATAAAACCACTAAAGAATGCTTTAGGAGTGAAACTGTTGGCGTCTCCTATCGTCGTCGTCCTTATCATCGTCCCATGTAGTCGAGGTACTAAAACACCGGGACACTCGTTTACGCCTCGCGCTAGAACGCTTCGTGCTTCAAAGGCACGAGACATTTGCAGCAAAGCTGTATACCTCTACCCCCCAACGGTTTCATCTCCGTTGGCAAAAACGCCAAGGCTCCAAGACTACACTAATACGTACACTGCATGCTTCGCTCCTGCCCAGATTTCATGTTAGTGGAGATGGCCCGGGGATTTTTTATATAAAAAAATAATACTCTTCTGGGCGTCGTATCAAATCTACTCATACAGGTACCTTCGGACTCCCTCCTTCAACGCCTGTACTGGGCGTTTCTTACATACCCAAACGTTCATACAGTACTCACAAACGCGTGACTTCAAAATGTCCGTTCTTTGACTGCCTATAATGCGGCTGTTGAGCAAATTGTGCTTAAATGCACAGAATATGGTCTGGTAAGCTTTTATGCATGCGCTCAATAAGCGTCATTAAAATTCTTGGATTTTGGTCATTGCCTTCGAAAACGTAACGATCTTTTCTTTACATTACAAAATTTAAGCGAAAACCATATGAGTCTACAGTGCATTGTGGGTTCGTAACGTATTAACATGGCCACCGCGCCCCACACATTTGCCTCCTCACTTTTACGTCCTGGAAAGATTACCACAACAAGGTGTTCCCGAAATGTTCTCTTTACCTCTTGCTCCTTTCCTCACGGGTAAATTTTATTGACCCTGCCATGCACATGAACCTGTAGCTTTATATCTACTTCACCAGAAATCAAAAAGTCGACACAAGTTTGAGGTTGCACCTTTCATTTTATATCCACTTACTTTGCACACAATTCTTCGCCGTTCCTTACCATGTCGGGTGGTATAAATCTGAATGGTCGTTTAATGTGCAGAGCGGAGAGAAGGGGCCTCATTTTTGACATGCAGATGCTATCATCCGCGCAGCAGGCCAGTTTATCGCTACAATCAGAAATGTATATTTCTAATTACACGACCAGTTGTAACTCAGGTTATGCCCCTGTGCTTTGCCCAGAACAAGCGATAAGTTCCCTTCGCGCTAAATATTGTTGGCATCCATAAACTGGCTTGCCAGTGTTAGTATTTGGGAAAGTCGTTTGCCTATTTATCTACATTGTCTCTGACACTGTTGGGGATAAAATGTATTTTTCTTTGCGACAATGATCCCCACGAATATAAGTGGTGCGCACTCCGTGACGGAGAAGAGGAGACGCTAGTTGCTCCAGTTTCTTATCTCCGTCGCCACAGAGCGTGTTGTCTGTATAATTGCCAGTCTGTGTGTAGCACTGACGTGACGATCCGATGTGCCGGTTTCCTCGTTGAAACGCGAGTATAACCCCACTCTGTGGTAATGGAAGAGTAATTCAATTAAAGAGTTCACGTGTGCTTGTCCGCCATTTTTTGTAAACATATGCAGGCATATGCCTGCCTGCATAAAAAAAGATTTCGCACGTACGTGATTTATTTTTTGTTGTTTATTTATTCTTTTTTCGTTTCTTTTCTCTACCGCGTTTTTTTTTTAGTTTTAAAGATGGTATTATTTCTTGGGCTACTTAAACGCAGAAATTTTGTCTGTGTATGGCTATCTGTCTGTCTTTAAAGGATAAATTTATTATTAGAAAATCCTCGTATCAATGATACAACGTAACAACCAGAAACAATTAAACTAGTGCAGCGCCGGTTGCTACAAAACTAATAGAGCGCGAAGGCTGCAAGTAACAGACACTTACAGAAACATATAAACAGCTTCAAGTTGATTGTAGACAAAAGATTAACATATAAACAATTTAGAGTTGCTTACAACCAAAAGATTAACATGCGAGGTAAACAATAATACAAAAACATTCGCTTCAAGAATGCCGCAATATACAGAACAGGTTTGGTTTTATGTCACAACGGGTATTATGCCGCACTAACACGGAATTCTAACACCAAAATTACTTGTTACAACGACAATCCCTAAGGACACAGGTCTGGAAAACTTGTCTGTGACTCGATCCAGCCACCCGGCCGAAGTGAGACAATATCTGCGCAATAGACTTGTATACTCACAGCCAAATCTAAACGTCGAAGTCCGGCTAAATGTTCATACTTGTCAACATTATTGATTAAGAACAAAACATTGCGCAAACATAAGGCAGAACATCAATGCATGAGTGATATCTACTGCGTTCCTTTATAAAAAAATTCATGTGTGCTTGATATTAGCGAAATTAAATACTACATTCACTGCAGGAAAAAAATCACTCCGTCGCCTGCTGTCGCCCGCGCCACTATAGTTTCTGGCGGCACTTTAAGAAATCAAGCAGCAGCAGCTACGCAAGGTTTCACTAGATTGGTTCCACGTTCTGCTTGGAACGCACATGGAATAAGGCAACGTGGTCCTAAAACGATCAAGTAGGGCGCCTCGACTCATGCGCGTCTCTGCCGTACAGTAGCGCTGGAATCAAGGCGCCCGGCCAGGAGCAGTTTAGCGCGGTAAATTTAAACTGACCTGAGGAAACCTCCACCGTGTTTGCCTTGGGAGGAACGCGACGGAAGAGGAACAGCATGAGAGGTGAGCGGGAAAGACAAGGGAGGCATTTACTTGGCAAATGTCAACGGAAGACGATAGTCTTTCGTCGAAATTTTCAACGAAAGGAGCAGATACGCGGCCAATGTTTTGTGTAGTTTTGTATCTGTTTTGTGTGTTGTGTATTTTCGCTGTTTGTCTATTTTTGTGTATAGTTTATTTTTGGTTGCTTTTATGGCTTTTGTTTGTGCATTGTTTGTTCTTGGTTGTGTGTTTAGTTTGTTTTGTATCTGTTTTATTAATTTTTGGTTTGGTTTGGACGTTCCTGCATTACAATTGCATCGTGCTCCCCTCCGGCTAACGCGTAGCCGAAAGGCGCTGAAGGGTGTGACGGAGCGCCCTTTTTTCTGAACTAAAACGCTATAGCGCGTTTGAGCGTTGTGAACGCGTTTGACTAGTGGCCAGCAAAAGCTTAGTATCCCCGACGACGACTAAACGAAGACTATAAGGGACTGGCAGTGCGCGCAACGGGTGACTCTGGGTCGCCAAACCAAGGGCACGCGACGAACAACGCAGCAATGAGCGCACTAGCCGCAGTTGTCACCCGGCCTGGCCCCGCGAGTTGTCAATGGTCAGGACTCGCGGTGTCGCCGCCTATATAATTATTGCAACACTTCTCGTTGCCATGGTGTTGCTGGTGTGGTCCTATGAGCCGCTGACCTTCTCCTGCTATATTTTCCCTGCCACAGAGCTACACCGTATGTCGGGACGCTTGCAACGACAATAAAATGACGTCGATTGCATACGACTGACACCCACTGTACAAAGCTCCCATTTGCGTGAGCGCTGACCCCTTGAATGTAAAGCCGAGAAAAACATAAGCCATTCCGCTTTGTGAAGGTGGATGACTAGCGACGTTTAAGCGGCACAAAGTTTCAAATGAAAATAAAAACTCTGAGTGACCATACTTTTTCTCCTGCTACTAGAGTTTCGGTCGTGGAACGACCCCGACCCTTCCCGTAGCATCACACGGGCCCTACTGCTGCTAAAATTTGCGGCGACGACAACGCCAACTGAGAGGAGTCGTAGTAGCTTGCTCTGCCGGCAAACTAACAAAGGCTTCTACCTCGGTGGACGCCTCCTTTGGCAGCGGCTTCCTATAAACAAGTAATCATCCAAACAAACAAACAAACAAACAAACAAACAAACAAACAAACAAACAAACAAACAAACAAACAAACAAACAAACAAATAAACAAACGCACGTATGGCCTCTGCTTCTAAGACACGTGGAGTTTCGATATTGTGCTCCAGCGTGGAGATTACCGCCACCTCGGCGGAGCCGGAAGAAACTAGCAACGTCCGTGATTGGAGCGAGAACAAGAATAGGTCAGTGTTTTTCTTGGGTCAGAGCTGCTGACGCAGAACAAAGATGCACAGAACCCTAGTCATAAACCGAGCAAACGGTGCTGCTAGTCCGGGAAAATTGAATATAGCGGTCTAGATCTGAAGATGAAGATGGCCACACTCCTGCAGCCACAGTAAACTCTTCTCACCACTTTTCTTTCAACGGACGCCCCTTCGTCGGTCAGATTACCCGATAAAGTATGCCCAATTTTTCACCCCACGCTCTAACACCACTCGCATGCGCTATTGAGAGTGCTCGGCCATTTTTTACGCCTGCCAATAAGAGGTATTTGTCCACGCGGACCAAACCACGGGGAAAAGCACGCGTGGCTAATAGCTTCGGGGAGAGGCTTAAAGCGTGGGCGCCACCACCTCACAATTAAATGGCGCCACGAGTCCGCCTTCCCGGCGTTTGAATAACAGCGGGCCCCAGACGGAACCTTGCACGCGCCGATATAGGGAGGTAGGGAGAGAGAGCGAGAGAGCTCTGTTCGAGCAACAGCCGAACAGCGCTGACAGCTTTGATGGCTCGTTTGCCGCCCCCATTTTCGCGGGTACTGTTTTACGTTCTCCGAATGGCTGCTGCGACGAAAATAGGCGCGACAAAGATAAATAAAAGGGCCGCCGAATACGAGCCGGGCTACTTCCACACGGCAGCGGCCCGGTCGTCGTGGCGGCGGCGGCGGCGGCATTAATCGACCGTCCCCCGCTCGATGGGATAACGGCTCGTTCTGCGTCTCTCCTCCCGTGCGCGCCGCCGTCGCTTGGCCGGGTCGTATAAGCGGCCGCTTTGACGTTCGCGGATGACGCCGTAACGAGAGCCGCCGCCAAATGGCCACTCGTGAGGCCGCCCAAGGGCCCCAATCTTGTGTGCGCACCTGCTTGGCGTAGATTGTGGCCAGCCCTGTCTGCGGTGCCAGTTCTTTGCTACTTCGTAGCCGCGGATTCGGCGACTTTTCGCTACACTTATCGCTATAAGAGGACAGGGTAATGGATTTTTTCCTCCTTGCGTAGTTTTGGCTCGAAGTTCACAGGCGTTGCTGATTACTGTTTCTTCATGACGAAGTTTCATAACTTTGAGAGCTAGTGTGGAAGCACCAAAGCCCAGCAAACAGGATGTCGCATTTGTCTGTGCGCAGCCACTTTCGAGCTAGCGAAAAAAACAAAAACGCGGCCCTTGCCGGCTCGACATTGGGTCCTCTTCGTTGTGAATCCAGTGCCTTAACGCCAGCGACACACGGACTGCTTGTTCTTGATGAGCAGAGTGACGTGAGGTTTTCGGAGCGCGCGTAGCTAGGGACGGTGCCGCCTCGACTGATGCGCAACTCCGTGAAATAGCCACACAAAGGGATGGGTATCGCCGTCGGAAAGTCACGAATCATGTCTACATTTCGGTTTTAAGACTTGAGCCGCGAGAGCGTTGCTTCGCCGTCGAGGAAGCGCTATGGAACGAATATGGTGCATTCGCAAGCCATGCTCTCCAAGCGCTGAATGTCAGCTGAGAAAGCGAGACTAACACCAACGTTTCCCATGGACACGAACGCTGACCCTGCTGTGCAGACGTGGTGCTTGCTGATACCGTACGTTCTTTCTTTCATCTACTCCGTACTGCAATTGTTGGCGAACTTAATTGCACTCCTGCTCCCATCCACGCTCCAGTTGTCGCTGCATCCGGTGCTGCATGGCTGGAGTGGAGGACGCTTAAACTTTGACTAGTAGAACAAGGACGAGAAAGACTACAAAACAGTACGAAGCGTTCCGTCCTGTTATGTAGTCTTTCTCGTCCTGGTTCTACTAGTCGAAGTTTCGGCGCTCTCCACTCCAGCTACCGGTTCCAGCTTTCCAGCTGAAGGCGTACGCTTCCTTCTCGCTGTCACCGTCCTCGCTTCTGGCTGGAGGTGGGGACGTCGTTACCGCGGGCGCCAGATAAACACGGCTGATAACTACCACTGGAGAGCACGGCAGCTGTGCACGCCTAGTGGCCATGGAAAATCGCTTAGTGAGCCTAGTATAGTGCTATTGCGTTAATAGCTAAAGGGAAATACGTCGCATTATATCCATGAGTAATGACCACATACACGACACACATTCTCTTCGGATATAGGCCGAAACAAGAATATTTGAGAAGCAAGGCCTAACCTGGTGCAAGAAAATGGCTAACTTGGTTCAAGTAAAGTAGCTTTCGTACAATATTTGGTGGTTCCCACAACTAAACCGTGTGTAATTTTTTTGTGCACTCCTATTGATACCTCCGAAATAATTCGCCAGGGCGTTTTCTTGCGGTCTTTATGTTAAACCCCCTACTCTAGCTAGAATAACTGGAGGGAGAGAAAGATGACTTTATTTGATGCCCGAGATGGATTCTGAAGGGTAGACGTCCTGAACGGTTCCCCTCCATCAGCCGCCAGCCAGGATTCCTTGGATCCAAGCGGCGGCTTCTGCCATCCGGACGGCTGTGAGTTGTGGCTCCGGTGTGGAGCTTAGCAGAACAACATCCCATTACGCGCCACGGTGGCTCAGTGGCTAAGGCGTTGTACTGCTGAGCCCGAGGACGCGGGTTCAATTCCCGGCCGCGGCGGCCGCGAAAAGCAAAAACGCCCATGTGTACGATATTTCGGCGCACGTCAACGATCCCCAGGTGGTCAAAATTAATCCGGAGGCCTCCAGGCGTGCCTCATCGCCTGCGTTGCGTCGGCGCGTAAAACCATATACAATCAATCAAAATCAAAACAACTTCCCATTGTTCTATTGTTGTAATATTGTATCTTCTAATTGTATTCATATAGAACTTGCTATTATAGTCGGTTGTTGTTTTTTTAGCTCAGGGGTGCTTTTTTGAAAGGAGAACACCGACTTAGCTAGTTCCTAATACAGTCGAGCCCACTTCTAACGGCTGCAGTTATAACGAAAGGAACGACCGCGGCACATGTGCAGCTTTCCCGCTCATGGCAGTCCTGATAACAGTGATTACTCTGTAGTTATTTAGCGAAATGTAAAGTTCTGCGCAGCTAATATTGGGGGTTAAAACTTGCTTTGTGCATACGTTGATGTCTCGCACGTTGCACGACTAGGTTCCTGAGCCATGGAAACGATCCCATAGAAATGCATGGGGACTGAGATTTCACAGCAAATTACACACAAAATATTCATAGTACTGGAACGTTGTTTTATTGTTTTCATCTTCAGGTTGCCTTCTTTCTTTATGCCAAATATCACTTCCCTCGAGTGGTTTTGCTAGGTTCCTGAGAGGTCGGAATTTTGAGCGAGAAAGTTGGGTATGATGACCGTCACAGCATGCATCGAGGCAATGACATTTTGATTCAGATATAACGAACTGGTGCGGGGTGCAATTCGGGTAGAGCGAACGATCGACCATCACCCAACCGAGCCTGGCGCTCGCAGTCTCCACTTGATCGGCTTTCTCCGCGTACTTGAAGCGGCAAATGAACTGCGCGGGGATCCTCCTTTTCCAACAGAAGTGGTTGCAGCGAGCAAAAGAAAACCAGGGGAAAAGAAAATATAAACAAAGAAGGACGTCGTCGTTGTGGGTTTCGTGCATGTTTCCCCCATCCACCTTTGCCTGCATGTATACGGAGGGAGCACACGGCGGGGAAGGATGAAGCGAAATAGGGGAGAAAATAGGAGGGACGAGGGCGAACTTTCAAAAATCAGGCGTTGGCACTGTGCCAACACCTGTGAGGCACATGCATTTTTCCTTTTCAGCCTGTCTTCGGGCGGACAAATCGGCGGAGCAGATTTTGTGGGCCATAAAGTTAGCTATGCATGAATTTCGGTAGTCCGCGTTCATGCTTGCTCGCGCTTGCCTCTCCAGTTCGGCCGAGAGAAAAATGAAATAATAATGAAAAAACAGGAAGCAACCTGAAATGCGTGCCATGAAGCAAAAACGCGTCGAGGGCCGCGGAGGTGTCATTGGTTGTTCGCCTCGGACATTGTGAATGATCTTACGCCGGGAGCACGGAACAGCGACCTGTTTAAGAAATACGATCTGTCAAAGTCAGCAATCTGGACCGATCTTAAAGACACAGAGAAGATCCTGAGATTCACTATTAATGCCGATTCGTCGACCAGGGAGCGCAACGGCCCCAATGACAATTCATAGAACATTTTTGCATATGTTATGAGCTATTTCTCCGCTTGTCTAGCTTCTTTTTGGGTAGGAAGTTCCATTTCGGCAGGCGAGCGGCAAACTTCGCTTCATGGATGCAGTCCGCGCCCTGTTATCGCCGCGCGCCGTCCAGGCGATGTCCGTGGCCGCGTCAGTGCGCCCGCCATATGCGTGCCGCGTTTTCACGTGGAGAAAATGCTTATTACACTTATAACGAACTTCAGATATAACGAACACATTCAGCGTGATTGTTGAGTTCGTTATAAGTGGGCTCGACTCCAGCCCACATATAACGGCCCCACTTAAAACGAACTTTCGCTTATAACGAACAAAACGCGCGTGACCGTCAAAATATACGTTATTTCAATGGCATAAAATCCCACGTACAATGAACGTCTTTGAGCTCTGCCGATCGGTTACAGCGAATGGCCGGCGTCGCGATGTGGGTTGAAATGACGGCCTCTGCCCAGCTCGGCGGCGCAGGTCGCTTTCCCGAACCTCCTCGCCGGCAAAACGGGCAAATAGGGACTTTCCCGACTTCTGCCCTGGCAATGGCTGGCTACATCACTTCAAGGTGCGGCACGGCATTGTTTTTAAGTTGATTGTAGGCGAGGCGGCGTCAGCAAGATGTGGCAGCGTGGCTTCAAAAAAAAAAAACGGAAAAGTTATTTCAAGCTATGCGGAGCGCGGCGTCTACAACGCAGATGAAACTGCGTTAGTTAACCAGATGTTGCCGGATAAAACGCACGCTATGAAAGGCGACACATGCACTGGCGGGAAGCATAGCAAAGTGCGCGTCACAGCTCTTCTGTGCCCTAACATGGATGGCTGCGACCGCCGCATGCCCTTCGTCATCGGAAAGTCGAAAAGGCCGCGTTGCTTTAGAAGCTATGTGCCCGTGCACTACAGGCACAACGGTAAGGCTTGGGTGATGCGCGATTTATTCGCGGATTGGCTGAGCGAGTTCGACCGTGACTTGCAGAGGCAAGGCAGGCGCGTGCTGCTCAGGATGGATAACTGCTCTGCGCACCACGTGTAAACTTGCCTGGTGGAAGTGACCCTGCTTTTCCTGCTACTCAATACCACTTCGAAAGTGCAGCCGCTTGATTTGGGAATAATAAGTGCCTTTAAGGCATCGTGTAGGCCCCCGTTGTGGAGCGCTTGGTCATAGCTGTTGACTGCCCGGCAGCCAACTTGCCGCTTCGAGGTTCGCTGTATTCAGCTGTAGAGACAATGAAGGCTGCCTTGTCGGAGGTGACAGCCACTTGCGTGCGGAATTGTTTCCGCAAGGCCGGCTTCGTCCGCACACAACCTGAAGCCGAGCCTGATGCTTCCGATGGTCAGTCCGTCGGCGATTTGTGGCAGCGAGGCATCGACTCCGACATGGTGGCCATGACCTCGGCTGGGACGATTTCGTTTGTGCCGATGAAGATGCTGACACTGTGAAACCGTGCACGTACGAGGGTATCTTTAATGAAGTGCGGAGGAACCGTTAATGTTAATCGTTAATGAAGCGATGCGGAGGAATCGGACGCGAACGACGACGAAACTTCTGAGCCTGCGCCAATAAGCGCGCATGTTTCGATAGGCTACATAGAGGACCTTAAACAACTTTTTTATGCGAAGGGCCTCGGCGAAGATCGCGCGGCTGCTCTAAATAAACTGGAGACCGCCCTAATCAAGTCTGCACGGTAGAAACAAATTGCCATCACGGACTTGTTTGCGAAAAAATAAACTGTTTCTTGACATTTTTTTTACTGTGGTCCATTTACTACGAACTTCGGGATATAACGAATGGAGGCCGCGTGACGCTCAGGCTCGTTATAAGCGGGCTGCACTGTATTATGATTTCCGGTTTGTAAGTAACCCTAAGCAACTGAGATGGTATCAGTTTATACAGGAAAACACGAAATGAAGGGGTGATCCAAATCACTTGTTTTAACGAGAAAGCACTTTTCACAGCGGAGCTTTTGTACAAGCCGTAAGTTCGACGGTGCAGGAAAAAACACCAAGAAAATGTCGAGCGCTCGTGAGCGCGTGCCTCGAGGTGACCGCTGAGTTTCCGGCTCACGAAGAAGCTTTATCAAAATAAAAAGAAAAGAAACTCTAGCGCTGTAGTGAAGCGCTACCGCGCATGTAATGCTTGGCATGAGGTACACGACGATATTGATGCATATGACGACTACTATTACTACTAGGGAAGTGCAAAACAACGACGGAACATGTAAATAAACCGTTTCAAACTTGTACAAGTGCGCGGCGATGTGTCCTTCAGTGCTCACGTGTAAGGAAATCCTGCAACCTCGCTATGGTTCGAGCCTTGCGCGACTTTGTGCGAGCATCGCCAGTTGAGCTGGTGGAAGACTGCAATGCTGAAGATGACTTTGCATCCACCCGGACTCGCCCGGAAGAAAACGACGACCTCATCGATGCTTCTTACGACGATTACTAGCACCGCAACTATGCAAATAAACAATGATACTTAAACTTTACTATGTGTCCGGAACTGCTCACTTACAACAGCGTCACCATTCAAGTCGCGCGTGAGCGCAAGGTTCCCTGAATTTTTGGTTAAATTAGGGAAAGGGCGTACCCATCTGTCTTCCGCAAAAAGCATCCTCACCTTCCGTTTCCTGAAAGCTCGCGACCTTTCCCACCAGAACTGACGCCGGTGCCAGCACCTTCGGCAGCAACAACTCGCGGCGACCGCCGAGTACCCGGCTTCCGCAGTGGCTTTAGCAAAAAAAAAAAGAAGAAAACTCCAGCGCTGTCGTAAAGCGCTACCACGCAGGTAAAAATTTATGAAATTCCAGCGCTAATTTTAAAGATGAAAAGACACCCGCTCGGGAGAGGTCACCTCGGCCGCCGCATTCTCTAGAAGCCATTATGGATAATCGGAGACATGGTTACGAGAGTGCCACTCCTTCCCGGGGCGATTTTCAGATCCCGCCACCGCTGCCTCGAGTCGATGACGAAGACATGCTGGAAGTGTACAATGCTGAGGATGACTTTGCATCCACCTCTCGCCGCCAAGAAGACGGCGACTTCTTCGATGCATATGATTGATTGATTGTAGGGTTTAACACGCCGACGCAACGCAGGCGATGAGGCGCGCCGTAGTGGAGGGCTCCGGATTAATTTTGACCACCTGGGGATCTTTAACGTGCGCTGAAATCTCGTACACACGGGCGTTTTTGCTTTTCGCCTCCATCAGAAAAGCGGCCGCCGCGGCCGGGAATCGAACCCGCGACCTTGTGCTCAGCAGCGCAACGCCTTAGTCACTGAGCCACCGCGGCGGGTCTTCGATGCATATGACGACGATTACTATTACCGCAACTATGCGGAAAAACAATGATATTGAAACTTGACTATGTGTCCGGCAATGCTCACCTATACAACAGCTTTGCACTCGACAAACTCATGCACAACCTGCGAACGTCGGGCATGACGAACGAAAATATTTTCGATAAATTAGCTAGCATCTACCTCTCTGTGGGTCAGAGCTCAGACCAAGACTACCCCGAATACCAAGGAGAAGAGAACGAGGTTCTTGACGGCCCAATCACGGAGCAGGACGTCTGGGCGGCTCTGCAGGAGCTGAACAGCCGTTCTGCCCCGGGGCCTGATGGTGTGACGAACCGCATGCTGCGTAACCTCGACGCCAAATCGGTCAAGACCCTCACGGAAGAAGCGAACAAGGTCTGGACAACTGGCCAAGTTCCCAAAAGCTGGAAAGAAGCAACGGTCGTTATGATTCCCAAACCGGGTAAGCCCCTAGCGCCCGAGAACATGAGACCGATCTCGCTGACCTCTTGTGTCGGCAAAGTCGTTGAACACGTGGTCAACACAAGGATCTCACGTCACATCGAGCAAGAAGAGATCTTCCCGCACAACATGGTCGGCTTTAGACCCGGACTGTCCACGCAAGACGTCATGTTGCTTCTCAAGAACCGAGTCCTGGAAGTGTATTCGAGAGATGTCAGGGGCATCCTAGCCCTCGACCTCACAAAAGCCTTCGACACGATTCGTCACCAATACGTGTTGAAGATGATATCGAAACTCAACCTCGGCAGAAACTCTCACTCATACATAAGATCCTTCCTCAGGGACCGCACGGCCTTCTTCAAACTCGGCCAGGGGCGGTCGAAGGAGTACGGACTCGGTCCGAGGGGCACCCCGCAGGGAGCAGTACTGGCTCCGCTGCTCTTCAATCTCGTTATGCGGGACCTGTCCCTCGAGCTGGGACGTATCCGCGGAATCAATCACGCTCTGTATGCGGACGACATCACGGTCTGGAGCCGTGGTGGTTCGGAAGCTCAGACGGAAGGAGCCCTGCAAACGGCGCTAGACATCACAGAAGAGTACCTTCAGGACACGGGACTAAAACTGTCGCCGGGCAAGTCGGAACTCCTGTTATACCGGTCCAACCGTAAGGGCGGAGCGGGGCAACCGCACCCCAATCAAGCGGCCATCGAGCTGCGCACGAGAGACGGCTCCGTCATACCGAAGGTTGATGTCATCAGGATACTCGGTATGCTCATTCAAAGTCGAGGGAACAACACCAAGACCACCGAGAACCTGACCGGTAAAACGGAAGCGACGATCCGACTCATGGTGCGCGTCTTTAACCGCAGGGGTGGCCTCTCCGAGCGGAACCTCCTGCGACTGTACAACGCCTTCCTAATGAGCCACATTAACTACGTGGCGGGTGCCCTCGACTGGTCCCGCACGCAAGAGAGTAAAGTCGATACGCTCATGAGGAAGAGCATAAAGAGGGTGCTCGGCATCCCCTTATCCGCAAGCACGGAAAAGTTGGAACAACTGGGCATCCACAATTCACTGGTCGAAATCGCAGAAGCGCAAAGAACCGCGCAAGAACAGAGGCTGCTTTCCACCACGGCCGGCAGGAAGATTCTTGGAGACATCGGCTACATGAACGAAGATTTTGTGGATCACACTGCACAGGTCCCCGGAACGGTGAGGGAAACGTTCCAGGTAGACCCGTTACCGAGGAATGTACATCCCCAATATAACGAGGGGAGAAGGCAAGCCAGGGCCCGAACCATTTTACAGCTCGCAAATACGGGATCAGCCAAAGCTCTGTTCGTGGATGTCGCCCAGTACGGCCGCTCGGGCAGGTTTGGCATGGCAGCGGTGGATGTCAAAGGAAACCTCGTCACCTCGGCGTCCTTCTATGCACCAAAGGCCACTACGGCCGAACAAATCGCCTTATCCATCGCCATGACGGAAACCCGGTTTAAGCAAATCTACACGGACTCCCGCTCGGCGGCAAGAGCCTTCCTCAAAGGAACTATTGCCAAAGAGGCAGCCAGGATTCTACATGGAAGAAAACAAGAGACGTTCCATAACATCACATGATTCCCGGCCCACATGGGCCACGGAGTCCACGACACCCTCCCCAACGCCAACGAGTTCGCTCACGATCGCGCGCGAGAAACCGTCAGCCGCGGTGATCGAACAGGCCGAGCTCCCGAGGCCCCCAGAGAGTTCCGAGACGCGTTACTCACGTTCAACGAGGTAGTCACACACTACCAACTTACGCGAAGAACACTCCCGCTGGCCCACCCTGCTCTCACACACCCACAGTCAGCAGCCTTTAGAATGCTTCAGACCGGTTCCTTCCCAACCAGGAGCCGGTTTAGCTTATTTCACCCGGACATTGACCCTCACTGTCCTCTCTGCGACGCAGCTTACTGTAACTTAGACCATGTGCTATGGCAGTGCCCGGCGTTACAAGAGGACGCCGAACTCATCACAGAGGAAGAATGGATCATGGCGCTCCACAGCGAAGACTACTACACTCAACTTCGGGCTGTCCAGAAGGCCTGCATTAGGGCGGAGGTACCTCCCGCCACCCGCGCAGGTGCGGCCCGCGTCTGCTCTGGACGGTCCTCTGGGCCGCTAGGTTAGACCTTCCGGACCTAATAAAGTTCAATGTCTGTCTGTCTGTCTGCCATTCAAGTCTCTCGAGCGAGTGCAAGCTTCCTGCTTTTCCGTTTAAGGCCCGCCCACTCTTGCGACGAAAGGGACCAATAGCGAGAGAAGCGACGCGATTTCCGTCGCTCTTGTCACTCAGCATCGCTTTCGCCGCACAACAAGAGTGATTGGTCCCGACCAATTTTTGTCGTCGCCGTCGCTTTCGACGCGCAAGGAGGAGGCGACAGCCCATGACGTCATATCCTGCCATAGCGTCTGGATAGTGTGCGATGTCGAAACCTAAACTCCGGCCAAATAGCGTTCAGAGCGAGAAGACAGAAGCAAGGAAAGCAAAAATACGTCATTTCCGTCACTCGTGTCGTGTGCAAGTGTGAACACAAAGGGTGACGGTCGCTCCAGTCGCATCGTTCGCTTTTGACACTCCAGTCGCAAGTGTGAACGGGCCTTTAGTATACACCAGCAAAACCTGTATGACTGAGCCACGTACTGTAATGCGCGTCAGAAGTAAAACACAAGAAAGGAGTGCGCCCATTGGCTTCGACGCGTTCCATAGGGCGTGCTATGGAACGCGTGCAATGGAAGAAATAAAACATGACACTTAATCAGCTAAGAAGCATCTTCGAAGGGAACGCGCTCTCGCCCACAGTCCCAGCTCGTATTACAGTTTGTGTGGAGGCAGTGCCGCAGCCGCATGGATAGTGATTCTACAAGTAGCAGCAGTGAGGAGGAGGAAGTGATTGTTGGGGGTGGGGGAAGGGGAGATAGAGGCCGATAACTGTCTGGCGTTACGCCGACACCTCAACCGGCCGATAGCAGCAGTGAGTCTGCCGACGTCGACCTAGTAGGCTTGGTCTCGGCTTCGATAGAAGACTCGACGGCGAACCTTTCCAAAGGAAACACTTCGGCGTTGCTATCTCATGGGAATATTGCTTGTTGAGGTTGCTTGGGTGTCCTCTGCAGTTTTTATGCAAAAGTATACAATTGAGCAGAAAAGCCGCCGTCCGGCGCCGTCGCTTGTAGCAGCGAAACAGCTTCCAAAATGGCCGGTGGCGTAAAGAAAATAAAGGTAAATTAATTTCGTTATAAAGACAGTTTTTTTTTTAATTTTGGTACTGGATGAGAATCGAGCCCATGGCCTCTTAAATGCGAGACGAGCAGGCAAACTCCGAAACCAGTGCGCTTATGTAGATTCATGTAGTGGGTCTTCGATTTGAAATGTCGACAACTGGTGAACTCAGCTTACCGTACCGTGCGTTTTACGGTGCTAGGGACGTAATTAAGGTGACCACACGTCAATTCTGAGTAAGCACATAACAACAACGAACCCGCTTACGGGAAAGGGGGGGGGGGGTGGCGCAGGCCACTGCCGCATGCGGGGGGGGGGGGGGGGGGCTTATAAATTTAGGAATGGGGGGAAGGAAGGGCTCGACAATTGGGGGTCTCCCCCTCCTTCCCTCCGAAATTTCTAAGCTTTGGTGTGTGTGTGTGTGTGGGGGGGGGGCATGTACGAGGAGTCCATTAGGTTTCAAATCATGAAATTACTAATACGGAGAAATATTTTTGCATCGCAAGTTATTGCCAAGCTGCTTACGTGGCATCGATCATCTGCTGTCATCCCGACCATCATGCACGGAATCGTAAAATATTTTAATGCGTAGCATTTTTTGCTGAGTACCCCCACAGCCAGGACCACGTGACGTCCCGCGTTTCAACAAATGCACATTTGGTGGAAGTTCAACCTTTAACCGTTATAATAGCCTAAACAGAGATAATTTGTCGGACAAAATTTTAGAAAAGCAAAAGATAGAATAAATAAATTTTTCCCAAGAATGATCTGATAAAATCAGATATGCATCTTATACATTTACCTCCAAAACTGAAGACTAAACAAAAAAACTCCGCAAAATAACGTTGGAAATACAAATAAGATATTGGCTCCAATCCACGCTGTGAAGGTGGTTGGAAAGCAAAGCTGTGAACGATCCCCACAACAATTCCACATGCGACGTCACTTGAATTCACTCACATAGCTCTAGAAAGAGTGAAACCAGAGGTTCTGCCAGCCGTTACCTGGGATTCGTGGGGGC
The DNA here is from genome assembly GCF_048455015.1 of Haemaphysalis longicornis. Taxonomy (NCBI): domain Eukaryota; kingdom Metazoa; phylum Arthropoda; class Arachnida; order Ixodida; family Ixodidae; genus Haemaphysalis; species Haemaphysalis longicornis. The sequence continues at coordinate 47,257,898 of NW_027526460.1, forward strand.
GCCGTCCCGAACGCAGCAGCGTCGGCCACGACCTGTCTCGAGTGGCGGACGCTGCCGCATTAGCCCGGCCGTGCGTCGGAAGAAAGAAAACGGAGAGGAGCGTCTTTCGAAGGGTTAGACAGCGGGACCTAGCCATCCTGGTGGGCTAGCTCGGGGCTACACCATCATGCGACACAAGCGCAAACACCGAAACAATCCGGCATGTGAGCTTAGTGATTCCCATTTATACAGATTTAAACTGAATACTTTTGTAAGTTTGCGAATTGCGAGAAAGCTGACGGAAATTTCATAATCGCTATTTATAAGAATCGGTTGCTCCATTCGTTTTTTGTAATACCTGTTAAAACACAACCGAATTGATATTCACCAATTTAGAAAATGGAGTCCCATTCGTCACAAGCAGTGCGAAAAAGGTGGCGTTTCTCTAGCGGCCATATGTCTGTAAGTGTTCTCTACATTTTGTTTTCCCGCCCTCCAAACCAATCCTTAACGTATCTTTGCCGTACAACCACTTAATTCCGTCGTGTCCGGGTTACCCAGAAGGTGCTGTCGAACAAGTTAACCAAGCCGTGCGAAGCAAGCACGCAATGGACGCGAATCTGCGCGATAACAGGCCCAACACCGTCGTTAAAGCAGACGACAAAGCTGACGGAAGGGCCCTGCCGACGCGCCCGCCGGGGTGAGCACGGGGAACGCTGGGTAATAGCGCCCTATCGCCGCGCCATCTACACTGTGCTCCGTGAGTGAAAAGCGCCCTCCGCCTCCCCAACGCGTTGGGAGTTTCTTGTTCCGCACGCCACGAAAGAACCGTTGGCCGATAGAAGTAGAAAGCTTTCTTTAAAAAGCTCTCCGTTGTCGGAACTGAATCTGGGCTCCTCGCGTTATGAGGCCGTCGTCTATCCGATCGCGCCATTCCGGCATGGCGGAAACAGTTTGGATTTGGAGAGGGGTGTATGGACGTGCAAAATGAGAAAAATTATGCACACCTCCGTCTAATAACGACAATGGTTGAACGCGAAGCTTTCTTCATGCGAAATCAAATGGCAAAAGGTCGAAGTCAAAGCAGCTGCGATCAAAAGTCCAAACTGCGCGCGAGTCAAAGGAAAATCTCAACGAGCCAAAGTCCAAACCGTTGCAAAACGAGCCAATGTTAATGGAATTGCAAATGCCCGTACACTTTCTCATGAATACATTCGTACGTGCAGGGGCCTTCAAAGGGATTTCGAGGAAGGGTTTATGAACTTCATTTTTTGTCTTAGTAGTAGTAAAGACTTTTTAAAATGAAAACTTTGCATAGTAAGGACTTCATTTTTTGTCTAATAAGTAGCTCTGTGGCAGCTACTGCTAGTAC
>NW_027526460.1:47259348-47368938 GCF_048455015.1 Haemaphysalis longicornis
ACGTGGATTTGGCAGGCTGGACTTTTTGTTCTCTAATTTGCTTTTGTTTTGCCATGTATTTTCTTAGTTTCTTTGGTTTCTCTGACTGCCACGCTCTGCCTCCCAAACCCTACGTGGCTTTGGCAGGCCGGACGTTTTGTCCTGTTTCAATAACGAAGTAAGCGATGTCATCATCTCATCACCACTTACACTTGACCAATGTAACGTGAGGTTGGATAGGTTTTGGAGAAAGTTAATATTTAAAAACCTGTTTTTTCGGATGCAGTTAAAATTGGACAATCCGCGTGTATTATAATTATAATCACCAGTATCAGCAGCCTGTTTGTGTTCACTGCAGGACGAAGACCTGGATTTTTTTTTCCTCCACTTGTTCCTGTCTACAGTGCTTTAGTCTTTTCATTGCCTCCAAATTTTAAGATTTCATCCCTCAATCGACTTAGCGGTCTTCCTCTATTCCTCACTCTGTCTCTCGGTAGCCACTCCCTTACCCTGGTGATCGTCCTGTTGTCAGTACACGTCCGGCGCAACTCCACTCCTTCCTTTTAAACTTCAGCTATGATTTCTTCCACCTGAGTTCGTTTCCTGATAAGAGATGTCTGTTTTCTATCCTTAAGCGTATTATACTGCCTGTGTTATTTGTAATGTTAACCATCTAATTATAGTACAGATTTTTGATGTTAACTGTGTTATTACAGTACACACTAAAAAGAAAAGCACCAATACGCTGCCTTGCGGAATGCCAGATTTCGCGTAAACCTCTCTCGCATCCTCTGTGGCATCGGATGTTCATCATGTATTCGTAAGACTATTGTACAGCCTGATTTATTTGCGATGTCAACTGTGCAATTACAGTACATATTAAAAAAGAAAGGCGCCTAATACACTTCCTTGCGGAACACCAGTTATTACCTAAACTTCCCACGCATGCTTTCTGGCTTCGGGAAAAAAGTACCCCGTGCTTTATTTCTCACGAGCGTTCTGTTTTTTGTTTGCTTGCTTGCTTGCTTGCTTGCTCTTGCTTATGGCAAGGACGACGCTGATTGCCAAAACTTTCCGGTCGGAGCTGTATATCAAGCGTTTGCAATGACTCGGAGAACGGACAGTCCACGATCGGTGCGCATAGCGCGGCTCTTCGGGGCACGGCTGCATTGCCACCGATGCGGCGACCTGGTGCCCGTTCTGTTTCTGCTGCTGCTGCCCTCTGGCGCTGGCTGGTCGTCTGCTGGTTGCTCGATACCGTCTGTTCGTACGGCGCGGCTCGTGTCGTGCGTGCGTAGACGCAATCGGACGCAGCCGTCCGCTTGGCGCAGTTGCGGCCGCCGCCGCCGCCACGACCTTGGGCCCTCCCCGGCGCTTTCCAGCGCGGATCGATCTCTATGGACGACGGCGCTGGGGCCAAGCTGCGCTCTAAGACCTACGTGTGTGTATATATACGGGAGGCGGGGTGCGGACGTATACACTGCCGCCCGTACCTCTGTAGCCGCGGTTAGGCAACCCTGCTCGGTCACAGCTCCACTGCGCCAACACAAAGAACATTCCCTGAAACCACGCACTTCTTTTTTTTATAACAGCCGGCGCAATATCTCGAGGGGACGTTATTCGTGAAAAATTGCCGCTCAAAAGGCATCCGCGGAAGCTCGCGCCGCCGCTCTCGATAGCTTGTGGAAGCGTTCCACTGAAAACGTTTGCTCGTTTCTTCTGTTGACAATAAGCGCGCGGTCCGTCGCCAGTAGCAGCTTTTTTTTCTTTACTTCTGTATGCCAGCTTTCAACCCCGCTGTTCAGCTATGTATACACATTAAATGCCTCGACGCCACGTTTGAGGAATTTCAGGTCTTTTAAATTACTCGCGACCTACCATTGTGGTGCACTTCGTTTATATACCGAAAGTGTGTAATAGGCTAAATTATCTTCTATTTTCCCATGCATTCCTTGGAATTTACGCCTTCGCCACACGCAGCATGACTTTTGAGGTGCACGTAAGTTGCTTACGTGCTTTGTATGTGAACACATTATGAATTCACTTTACTGCTACGACGCGTGTATGCGTCATGCTAGTCCCACGGAGCTACCATAATACAAATTCGTAGCATCTCTAGCATCCCACCGCGGAGTTCTAAGAAATCATCGGATTGGTCCGATACTTACGCGACTTGAGACGATTGGCCAATGAGGATGACTTCTGCCATCGGAAGCTCACCGCCAATTCAGGTACCGATTCAAACTTAGCTGTGACGTCAACATACCCATTCACAGTTCCAACATGCCCATTCCATAGGGTTTTCCAGTAAAGGTGACAGCAAAGCCAGAAGCTTACGGCCGATTCATCAATTCCCACTGTCACACTGCTTTCGAATTTCAAATCACTTAATCAGACCTAAGTGCTCCCGGTAATTTTTCTTTTGTTCTAAACCAGAGCCGCTGTACTTCGTTGCTTTCTTGACGCTACTGACTGCTCTATTAACAGTTTTGACGAATCGCTACTACGGATGGACGTCGTCAGGGGAAAATCCCTAGGTCAGTCTCCTCAAGCCCATATTTTTAGCACTCAAACATTCTTATTTTTATTTCGCCATTTTGTGGGCCATCGCTTCCCCCGCATCGTGGTGGAACCAGCTATCCCACTTGAAATCACTACTCCTAGAGCACTTGGACTCCTAATCACCCTGGCGACTTTACGTGTATCCGGCGTCCTACAGTGGAACTGCAGGGGCTTGTCATCGAAGATTGGTGAGACAAAGACTTGTATCCTCAACAACAAGCTGCACGTCCGGCTCTACTGCTTCAAGAAACAAAGGCTCTGCCTGCTGTTTGGGGTTCCAATGGCCATGTTTCTCCATCTATGGTCGATCATCGTGTGCACGCTGCGGTGCCTCCGGGAAAAATCGTGAGGAAGCAGTGCTGGGTACAAAAAAAACTGCTTACTTTTCTTGCGGAAACAGGGCTAGAAGAGGTTCTGTGAACTCTCTGAGCATGTCCAATTTGTATGCGTGCATTGCTCTCCTTACTCCCCTTTCTTTCTTTCCTTTTCTTTTTCTCTCTATTTTTCGCTTTTTCGCTGTCACCTCACTGTATTCACCCCCATCTGGAGTAGCAAGCCCTACCGTTAGTGGCGCTGACCTCTTCAGCTTTCATTAAAGGCTCTCTCTCTCTCTCTCTCTCTCTCTCTCTCTCTCTCTCTCTCTCTCTCTCTCTCTCTCTCTCTCTCTCTCTCTCTCTCTCTCTCTCTCTCTCTCTCTCTCTCTCTCTCTCTCTCTCTCTCTCTCTCTCTCTCTCTCTCTCTCTCTCTCTCCGGGAAAGGCGGCCGTGAATGTGTCAGCGTGTTACCCGCAAATCCAACTTTCCCTGTAACGGCGGTGCAACTCGTGTCAGGAGGTACGGGCAGTCGCATTCCAATTTGCAAGGGCGACAGTGGTTGTTGTTTCTTGCTACGTGAGGCCAACAGGTGGTTCTCCCTTGTGCATTAATTTCGGCTTGCTATTGGCTATTCGTCAACAATACCCAGAGTGCCCAATTTTGGTGGGTGTGGACTTTAATGCGCCTCATTCCGAGTGGGGTTACCCCGTGTCAAGTCCCCGTGGTAGGTCTGTGTGGCACGCGTTTGCGCAGCACAAAGGACGCTTACAAGCACAAAGAAGCCCGGTGCAGCGACACGCGCGGTATAGTATTCTCGTAGGGCGTCTTCTGCTCCGGACCTTACCTGGAGTTCAATTGCTGGGGGAGCGATCAACACCTCATCAGTATAGGACTACACCCATCGCGGGCCCTCTGGCTGCGTCGCAAGTGCTGTTCGTGAGTTCGGACAGCTTCCGCTCTAGGCTGGCTTCCCCGTCTGTAGGGGCGACAACAGACGTTGTCGACAGGATACGAAGTGCGCTCAATTGTGCCACTACTACCACATGGGTGGAAGTGGATCGGCCTGCTCAGGATATCGGTTTTCTTAATCTGTGGGCTGCTCGCAGGCGAGCAGATCTTGCCGCCTCTCGTGATCCTGATCCTGCTCGTGATCCTGAAAGGCACGCCGATACGAAAGGTACCTATCACGTCGTCAGAGGCACACATGGTGTTAGTGGTTTTCCTCGATCTCCAATGCCTCTCTCTGGCGAATATTCCCGACGATGGAACTGGAACGTGGACGGCGACCCAACCGGCTGCCCATCTGGTTGCTTTGCCGCTAGGCTATGTCCCAAATATTTTCCCAAGGTAGCTGCCAGAACGTTTTTTTTTTCTATGACGTCACACCTGTCCGAGATCTTCTGCCTTGCCCAAGATTCCTCCCTGCACATGTGGGAAAGTCGCCATTGCCTTCTGACGTCGAAGGTATTGGCACGGCTTTTACAATGGCAGAATTGCTTGCGGCAACATACTCTGCAAAGCGGAAAACGGTGCCTGGTCCAGACGCTACGCCCTACGAAGCCACCAAGAATTTAAGCAGTGATGTGCTCACTCAGCTTCTCGATTCAATCAGTGAGGTATGCCTCAGTGGCATCGTTCCTGCCAGCTGGAAAGCAACGCATTTTTTTGTTATACCAAAACCTGGCAAGCCAGCGATGGTACTAGAAAACCTTCGGCCAATATCACTACGGCGACGGTTTGCAAGCTTGTAGAGAAAATGCGAGCCACTCCCTTGTCACGGTGGTTTGAACAGCATGGTTATTACCACCCCACGCAAATCGGCTTTCGCCCATCACTTGGCCCGGATGTCAGGTTTAGCGTTTTAGCAGCATCAACATTGTCGTCAACCCGCAGTCATGGTGTCCGGACCATCCTAGAAATGGACATCCAAGAAGCGTATGACAACATTAGTCACGCTGCTATCCTGGAGTCAGTTGATATGCTCCACCTCCCATGCTGGTGCGACAGTTCATCCAGTCATTCCTTCAAGACAGGAGATTTTCCATACGCCTTCACAGAGAAGCTGTTGGGTTCTTCGTTCCTGTATGCCCCAGGGATCGGTATTGATTTCGGCCTTGTTTATTACGGCTTTGATTTCATTAACATGGCGCCTTCACTATGCGCCGAATGTTAAATATCTCATTTATGCAGATGACACTACCGTGTGGAGCACTCTCCATGGCCTCTTAGGTGCCACCGCAGCCTTCGCCTCTTCGGTGGGTCTTCAGCGAGTACAATTTCCTTGGCTGTTCGCAAAGTTGAGGGGCAACAAGCCAACTGACCTTCGCCGTCCAGAGTCCAACTATTCGGCGTCTGCTTCCCAACAACGCATCACCAAAATGGATAGCCACCTTCCACCCGGCTCCACCATATATACAGATGCCGGTAGTCAAAACACTGTGATTACAACTGCCATTCATTGCACATCCAGCCCTCAGCAAGACGTCCAGACAAGGTCCCGGAACCTTCGTAATCGGAACCACCATCTGTCATCTGTGCGGAACTTGTAGCCATTAGAGGAACGCTGCTGACTGTAACCGCCATTACTTTGCAGCCCGGGGCACGCATCGTAATTCGAACGGATGCATTTCAAGAAGTCTGCTTACTGCGGTTAGTTAGCCATAGCCCTCTGCTGGCCCAGAATGTTCACGAACTTGCGGCACGAATCCCTCACGAGATTCACGTTAAATGGGTTCCACGTGACCTACTGACAGTCCACTGCAAGGCAGACGTAGCAGCCCGCCAAGCAGCCTCCGTTCTACCTCCGACTTCCCCGTTAGAGAATGATGATGCCTCTCTCCTACTGACGAGCAAAGAACATCTCCGGCGCCGCACAGGTGCTCTCATTCCACCGTGTGCTGCCCCCCTCCCCCTAGGTCTTACCCGTGCCGAGGAGGTTGCGCTTAGGAGGATTCGGGTGGGGGTGGCCTTAACTCCCGCCGTGACCCGACAATGGCCTCACTTTAAAGATACTTTTGCAAACCCCGGTTTCCCAGTTTGCCACCGCAGCTCATATCCGACACCCACCACTTACTGTGTTCCTGCCTCGCCTTGCATTTGACGAGGGTGCGACATTCTGCGGCCACGGGCCTCCGCGTAGGCGACACGATCGCATACATAGCGTGGATACATAGGCCCCATCATCGTTCTCTCCTGAACTTCATCCGTGAAACGAACATTTTCATATTCATCTAATCAACTTTCGTCATCAACTCATTCCCCCTCATATATGCCCTGTGGCAAAATAAACGTTCTTTAAAAACTCATCGCTGGACGTGTAAGAAATAACATCACTGCGATCTGCCGCGTAGCCACGTTGATTTATTTTCTGTCACGAGGTCGCTAATATCATTTTGAATTACTCCAAGTGCACTAAAATTAGCAAAATATTTGGCGATGGCTTGTGAATATTAGCTGCCTTTATTTTCTTTTTTTTTATCTCAATGACTCGTTGTCTTATGCTTTTGCTAACTCGGCTTGATCCTGCTTAATTATCCATCTTAATACACCTTATTCCCCAATTCACTTAAATCTATCTTCTATCAGCTTACACCACCTTAATCCATCTTAATTATATAACGTCACATTCCCGTTATATACCTAGAGGTGGTTCACATACATCGGGAGAGTCCCACAGCAGGCGCCGCATAGCCCTGTAGCCAAGGAAAAAAGATAAGCCAAGTTCCGTACAGCGTTACGATGCATGCCCAACAAGATTAAGAACGCTACTTCGGTGATCTTGGTGAGCTTATTGGATATGTTCGTTTCCTCGCAACCTCAAGCCGCATGTATTGTATTTTCTCTCGAACTGTACGTAATCTTCCAGCAACTGGAGATCGGTAAGGGAGGAAAATGCCGTTGCTCTTTTGAGTCTATCGAATGAATGTCCCGTATGCACTATGCGCCTTGTCGATGGTAGATGGAACACTAGCAATCTTCTTGTCTTCCATCACTATCACACTCTAACGTCCCAGGCCAAGATGGAACGCAGTTTCTACGTGGTCCGGCTGCCTTTCGCAGGTCTGAGCACTCGGCGTTTGCCTAAGATTGGCCTGCGTTTAGAGAGGTTGGTCCAGTTGTAAGTAGCAGACCAGGCCAGACGGGATAGGAGATGCGACATAAAATTCGAATGTGTTTCTTATTGAAATGACGCGCTCGGGGTGAAAACTCAACGAACGAATAAGTATGTCTGCAAAAACTAGACAAACACAATGCCTTAATTACCTGAAATCTAAAAAATTAGGAGTTTAGCCATGACTAAAAGCGAAAACAATTCGTTATCGTTGTCTTTATTGTCTTTCTCTTACTCTTTTGCAACGCCACCAGGATGTGCATGCATGCAAAATGAATACTGGGCGTCTGATTGTTTTATAGACATCCGTACTTCAAGCGAAATTGTGGAGAGAGAGAGAGAGAGATGATTTTTTTATTATTAGGAAACAAGGAGGTGGCGCGATTGTATTAGGGGTGGTGCCCTCCTTCCAGGGCCCCAGACTCTTCTGCTCCTCTCCGGGCTCGAAGAATTAAGTCCTTCTGAATCCCGAAGTCGGAGCTGGCCAGAGCTGCCTCCCATAGCGCGACCGTATTTGTGGGGTTGTTTCCTGAAGGCCAGATGATAGGGCAGGCCCATGTTGCGTGAAATAAGTTGGAAGGGTTTCCGCATTTATTGCATGCGTCTGTGTGTGTTTGAGGGAACATTTTAGGGAAAAACAACTCTTAGTACTTGTCTTACGACGGGGTGGAGGGGTTGGGGGAGTGAGGCTCGATTAAGTTCTATGATGGGAACTTCCTCCGAACATATGCACGCACAGACTGCCATAATGTCCGTATAAACCATAATATTCCATCCGCTTACCTCTACCGTCATACTTTTCACGAACAAACTGCCTTTAGTGGTTCCCTGCCCTTTTTTTTCAGATTTCAGCGCGTACACCCTTAAATGGATCCTGAAACACTTTTTACAACTTTATTCTATGGCTTAAATGCTTCCAGAACGTAGTCAACAAACACACCGAGTACTTAGAACAAGGGGCCACAAAATACCTCAGCCAGAAAATGACTGCTCTATGCCCATCAGATAACTTAGAAACCTGGTCAAAAGATTTTTCTCTCGTTCCCGAGTCTTGGCGCTCTTCGAGCACTCGAATTGCGTCATTACAGCAATGTAGCAGCTATTGGCCGCCTCCTTTCTGTTTCAGCAATAAACGCATTCGATAGCCACTTTAGAAAAAAAAAAGCCGCAAAGCAAAGAAGAAACGGAAGGCGTTTAGTTCTGCTGTGAAGAGCAAATCACGCAGTGCCGCTCTGTGCTACTGATAACTATTGCTTTGACAACGCTTCCAGACGCGAACGAAACAGTGATAGCGCTTATCGGAAGTGTTGCATAGTCCCTTTACCTCAGGAAAGCCCTGTGGTTCAGCTTCAGCACAATGCACTCGACTGACCAATCCGTGCAGCCAACAAGGAAAATTCGGGGTGGCGATATCGAACATACGAGTTGACTCAAAAGTTAGGTCTGCGCTGTGCCACCACGCAAGGCAAGCATGGCGTTCTTCATTGCGCAGCGCCACTGCGCAGATCGCACATTTGAGTCAAATGGTGTAGTTGGCGCAAGGATTGATCAGTCGAATGAATTGCAATGAGCCTTATTGATTGTGGGGTTTAGCACGCCGAGGCTTCACAGGCGACGAGGTGCGCTGTAGTGGAGGACTCCGGATTAATTTTAACCACCTTGGGATCTTTAAAGTGCGCCGAAATCTCGATTGATTGATTGATTGTGGGGTTTAACGGGTCGACGCAACGCAGGCGATGAGGCGCGACGTAGTGGAGGGCTCCCGATTAATTTTGACACCTGGGGATCTTTACCGTGCGCCAAAATCTCGTACACACGGGCGTTTTTGATTTTCGCCTTCATCAGAAAAGCGGCCGGCGCGGCCGGGAACCGAACCCGCGAACTGCCGAAATCTCCAACACACGGGCGTTTCAGCTCTTTGCCTCCATCAGAAAAGTGGCGCCGCGGCAGGGAATAGAAGTCGTGTCCTCGTGCTCAGCAGCGCAACGCCTTAGCCACTGAGCCACCGCGGTGAAGTTGAAATGAATCAGAACTATGGGATTGCTTATAGTGCTGGCACTGGGCTGAAAAATTAAAATATTTGGCAATTTCGCTTGTTATAACAATCCGAGCTGCTCCTGATTTGTTGCGAAACGGAAATAAAACGGCTCGCCCTCATTTTTTTTTTCTCTGATAAAGAGATGATAAGCCTTGTGGTTTTGTAAACCAATTTTAGGGCCTATTATATAGTTCGGGATTTACAGGAAAATTTATAGTCGCTATAATATATTTCTGAAACTGGAAACAGCCAAGAAAAAAACTGGGGCCTTCTGCCCTAACGTGAAATCTGGGGAGGGCCGAAGCATGCAGTGTATATGGGCATTCTTGGCGCCTTGGCATTTTTGCCCACGGAGATGAAACCGGTGGGAGTAGAGGTATACAGGTCTAATGTAAATGTCTCATGTCTTTGAAGCACGAAGCGTTCGAGCACGAGGCGTTGGAAAACGAGTGTCCCGGTGCTTGAGTAGCGTGACTACATGAAACAACAACGGCGACAGGAGACGCTGACAGCCCGAGCCCCTAAAAAAACAATACAGAAAAGCGTGCAGCTGCTCCTCCAGACCTAAGCCCACAAACTCACACATGACATACACAGGCCGGGAACTTAGTGAAATCGGTAGAGCCATTTTCTCTCCTGGTAATCCAAAAATGTCATATCGCGTCAGAAGAAGAAAATTGTCCAGAACCCCCAAATGGCGTATGCCAACTCCGGGGATTGCAAGGTGTGAGTATAGTCCGCCTTTCATTGTCCGCTTACAGCTTGTGTCCTCGGATCACTGTTTTTTTCTGGGCGAAGCCCCTTAGGGGCTCGGGCTGTCGGGCGTCTCCTGTTGTCGTTGTCTCATGTATTCACGGTACTGAAACACCGGGACAATTGTTTTCCAACACCTCACGCTAGAACGTAACGCGTTCGTTCTAAAACAAAAATGTGTAATGCATGAAACTGGTTCAAGAATAATATGATTTATTTGTGCAGCGCTCCCTGTCCGCTTCAGCAACCGTCAAGCACAAGCAGAAGCTATAGACGGATTATAATTTGTGTTACACTCAAATACCCACCAGCTGTCAACGCCAGGCCTGATCGGGTGGGGTGGTTGGTCAAAAAAAGAAAAGGCATACTAACCTGGTGCCAGGGCCTCGTTGATAACCGAGGACAAGCCCCCAGGGCGAGGCGCGGGCATTGCACTGCGCTTGCGTTGGACTCCTGCCACTACCCCAAACTGGGGCAGATGGGGCATGGAAATTGCTTAAATCCGGTTCAACGCAAGAGAGGGCACCACCGCCTCAGCAAGCGCGTGATTGCTCCTCCTACCGCCGCTTCTGAAGTGACCGATCAGCGCACGCCGTATGGCACGAGGGAAACTTACAGTCGTTGAATACACTTACGCACTGCGTGCTTCGGCCCTCCTCGGGTTTAACGTTAATGGAGATGGCCCGAGATTTTCTTAGGGCCCTTGATAAACTCACAGTCGTCTAGGAAGCGAGATAGGCGTGCATCATGGATGAAGGAACGCTTAGGAGAGGCCCCGATGCCCCCGGTGCATTGGGAGAAACGTGTAAAAAGTCACATGGCGTTTTCATTGCATGCTTTCAGTTACCTTCTAGGGTAAAGTGCCATTTTTCAGTATTCATATATCAAATACGTCTGAAAAAACTAACTATAAATATCTAGATTCCTAACATTAACCATGTACCTCACAGTTCCTGAAACGTTTCATATTTAAAGGTGCTAAAAGAAACTCTTTCGATACCTGGCTTGCCTTTGCAGTTTTAGTGGACGACATTCATCTATTATTCTTTCAAGCATTGTAAGCCTTTCATTTCGCATACGATGCGGTGAAATGCCTTGGCATTCGAAGCTCGAAGTCTAAGTGCAATTCGTTTCCTATCAAAACGGCAAAAGCGAAGACCGCCTTGTTTCATCCCCCTATACAAGCTTCCCATTGTGCCTGACATCACTTCCACAATTGGATTTCCATCACTTATTCAAACCAACTCAACTGTAAAGATACCGGGACCACCGCTTACGGTAACTGCATATATACCTAATGTGTACATAAGACCTGAACAGGATTCTTAGCAGTCGGGAATTCTATGGAAGCCAATGCATTGCTTATCCTCACACTCAAAGCGGTCTTTGTTCGGAGCACTTATCTTCTTATCCAGTAATTATATTTGCTTCGTCTCACAGTTACTCACTGTTTAAAAAGAAGGACTTTAGATCCGAAATCTTGCTGTCTTTACGTATTTTGCTGAGCTTCATCTCTTGCGCTTGACAGCAGTTTTTAAAACGCCTTATATGACGCCAACTGTGCGAGCTTAGGATGGAAGTAAAAAGAGTACGAAAGAAGTACAAACTACTGTTTTATAAAGGAATGTTATAGAAAACGCTAGGAAATAACCCCATTGTTATTGACGCTCCAATCTGATTCGTTCATTCCACAGACGCCGAATTCAGTCTGCCGCAAACTGTAACGTCTATAACCTCTAAAAAGTTAAGTACCATGGGTAACAAGTTTTTTATTTAGCTTCTACTTTTTGCTTGAAAGGCTTTGTGCAACAGTGTACCGTAGTTATTTATTTATTTTTATTTATTCAAAAATACCCCTAAAGGCCCTCACTAGGAGGGTATTACATAGGGGGCAGGATACATTGAGAACGACAAAAAAAGAGTACTAGCAGCACGTTAATAGGCAAACAAATAAATACAAGTGGGTGTGAGGCAAAAAGAAAAAAAAAAGAAAGCAAGAAAGAAGGAAAACAAACAAAAAATCTTGAAAGAACTCTAGAACCTATAAAAGCACTTTTTATTAAAGTTAACATACGAATTAAGTGTGTAAAAGTTCTTGGAATTTGGTCGGATCTGTAAAATTTACAACGTGAGATGGTAGGGCATTCCAATCCACAATTGTACGAGGTATGAAGGATTGTGAATATTTGGAAGTGTGGCATTTCACACGTGTCACTTTTAAGGCATGGTCCCGTCGGGGAAAGATCATCCCGACGCTTACACTGCGCATTCTAGCAACTAGCGAAGTCTTTTTACCCTGATGATTTACTGCTGTAAATATCTTTAGGGTGTTTTTAAAGACGATAGTCTTTCTTGGGCTACTAAAACCCAGAAATTTTGGTCTGTCTGTATGTCTGTCTGTCCATCTGTCTGTCTGTGACTCGATTCAGCCACCCGGCCAAAGCAAAACAATGCCTGCGCAATAGTCTTATATAGTCACAGCTAAATCTACCCGTCTATGTCCAGTGTAATGTTCATACTTGTCAACATTGTTGAAGAAGAACAAGACATTACGCAAATATGAGACAACAAATCAATACAGAAGTGATATTTGCAGTGTTCCTTTATAAAAAAAAAATCAAACATGCTTGACTTTTGCGAAATTAAATACTTCATCAACTGCAGAAAAAGAATTCACTCCGACGGCGCCTGCTGTCGCCCGCGCCACTATAGCTTCTGGCGCCATTTTAAGAAATCAACCGGCAACAGTTACGCAAGGTTCCACTAGGTAGGTTCCACGTTCTGCTTGCAACGCACGTGGAGTAGGGAAACGCGGTTCTATAAACGTTGAAGTAGGGCGCCTCGATTAACGGACGTCTTCGCCGTACGGCAGCGTTAGCATCGAGACACTCGGTTTGGAGCAGTGGAACCCGGGAAATTTAAAATGATTTAAGCAAACCTTTGGCGTCTTTACCTTGGGAGGAGCGCGACGCAAGAGGAACAACATGAGAGGTGAGCGGGAAAGCGAAGGGAGGCATTTACTTCGCAATAGCCGATAAAGACTATCGTCTTTTGACGGCATTTGCAACGAAAGGAGCAGATACGCGGCCAATTTTTGTTTTACGTTTTTCCCCTTGCGTACATGGACTTATTGATGTGAGGCGCCTCTCGAAAAGAAGGGCGCATGCTTTTCGCGTGCCGCCTTATCCCCGTTCCACAATTGGCACATTAAAAGTTACTTTAGTGCTCACATAGTGACGTTTTACCCGCCGCGGTAGCTCAGGGGCTAAGGCTTTGTGCTGCTGAGCCCAAGGAGGCGGGTTCGATCCCTGCCGAGGTGGCTGCTTTTTAAATGAAGGTGCAAAGCAAAAACCTCCATGCGTCGAAATATAGGCACCCGTTGAATGTCCCCAGGTGGTCAGATTTTTTCCGTAGCCCAATACTCTACGGTGCACCTAATAGCCCAGGCGTAGTTAATTAAGAAAACACTGCGCTAAGTTAACATGGACGAAGAGCAGTGGGACCCGAGATCTCATGTCCCACTGTCCCATTGTTCTTCCCATTACGTGTCCCACTGTCCTTCGTCCATGTTAAATTAGCGCACTGTTTTCTTAATTAACAATGTATCAACTAGCCAACAACAAGCTCCCAGGTGTAGCTCCGGCGCGTTAAGCACCAGAAATTTGAATAGAAAAGTTTTGTGACTTTTTTTTAGTTCAAACATTTGGCCCATGGAGGAAAGAACGTCATCGGCGTCCGGCAAGAAAATCTCCATTTGGTGCGAAAGCAGCAAATAAAGCTACCATTGGCTGTGAAGGCTGACACGCGCCGGCCTCATGTCCCCGTTGCCTGCGATCGTGGGCATGTACAGTCTTTGTCAAAATTTTGTGGGCCACTGCGACCGTGGCCGGAGCAAGCGCGCGGCCGAGCAGGGGCGCTGCGCTTGCCGCTGTCGGCTGGTTGCGTGGCTAAAGAGAGCGAGGGGAACTTTTGCTCTTGCTTTTGTAGTGTGTCCGGCGCGACAAGTGCTGCGCGAAGTGCCTGCGCTGAAGCGAAGTGTGACTGCTCTGAGAAACCGGCGCCGCTGCACTTATCGCGCCAGCCATACTACGAAAGGGAGCGCGAAAGTTCCCCTCCCTCTCTTTAGCCGCGCAACGAGCCGGCAGCGGCAAGCGCAGCGCCCCTGCTCGGCCGCGCGCCTGCTCTGGCCACGGTCGCCGTGGCCCACAAAACTTTGACAAAGACTGTACCAGCCTGACACTAAAAGTATGCGTCGGCCAGTCGTTAAGCCTTAACGATCAACGGTATAATTCGCTGCGTATTCTCCTCTGTACATGAGCATGTGTACATGTACATGGGTACATGTACATGGGTAGACGTCTACGACATCAGTCTTATGTTATCGAATCCTCACACATTAGCGTCGGCGGGTATTCTCCCCAATGACTTTTTTAATTTGGCTATTTAAATCAGCAGAGGGACCTAGGGGCGACGCCTCTGTTACCTTTCTTGTTATTAAGAACGTGTTGGCGCGTGCTCGAGTGTATCCGAACCATAAAATTCTTCGTATTTAACGAGATTACAAACAAAGCTATTTCGTTATAACAAGCGTTCAAATTCACATATACAGATACTTGCAAAAACTCAACGATAAACATTATAACAAAAAAATTGCTGCCTTTCCACTCTGTGATAAGGGATTTCTGTAAAGGTGGAAGCAGTTCACGGAGTGCACGAAAAAAATACGTTTGTTTTGTAATTTGCAATTGAGCATACATGGTAGCTAATTAGCTGAAGGAAACTTGGAAGGACGCGAGCTTTATTCTAGAGGACGAAGATCGGGCTGTCTGTCTTTTTTCCGAATCGCGGGCATAGTACTGTCTGCATAACACACCAACCCAATCTGCTCGACCTCTGAGGACAACAGACAGGTCGCATTGGCCGTTTGACGTGCATGTTTAAACTTTCCGCCAGCACAACGGACATGTCCTCATTGAGGGGATGAAACTTACAGCTGCGTGGGCACACCCCCCCCCCCTCCTTCCACTCCCCACCCGTGCAAGCGTAAACCGGCAAACGGTTACGTGCTCATGCTTAGAAATGAAAGACACCGGCAAAAATGTCGCTTTCAAAGCCTCTTCAGGCTGTTCATCCGGGCGGGATTCGCAGCTACTCGACGAACTAGAATTTGCGTCGGCAATTGCGGCAACTGCGACCTTCCGTTGCTTTCCTGCTCATTCGCGTTACTGTTCGGGCTATCCCTTCATCAATGCCCGTGCTTCTTCCTCCGGGCGAACGACATGCGTCCGTCCCTTAGCGAGTCAAAACCTAAAGGTACTCGAGCTTTGTTCTTGTCCTAACTGCAAACGTGGGGTTGTCCGTTTCCCTCCAGCGTCCATGGAACCTTACTGTCTGTGTAACATACCAACCTAAATCTCTCGTCCATGGTAGAAAGCTGACAGGTCGCGGTAAGCCGAGAGTCTTCCACGTTTAAATCTTCCAAGCGCATAACGGGCATGTCTTAAATACCGGCGTGACCCCTAGCTGTGCGTGCATGCCCCCCTCCTTCCACCCCCAACTCGTGCACGCAAAAGCCGGCAACCGGCGAAGGGCACGTGCTGAGACGTGAGAACGTCATTCGGAAAGCATTTCAAGTTGAATAAAATTATGGGCTCATGACGGCGTTCCAAGCGGGAAAGTTTCTCTTTATCCCGGAGGGATTCGCAGCTACTTGACCAGGTGGAATTTGAGACGGAAGTGGAGGAGGCTACACGTTCGGCGGCAACGGTTTTTTATTGTTTTTGCCTCCTTTCGCACTGTTGTTGATTCTCCGTAATGATCTGATAACGGCGCCACCGCCGTTATCAGCTGATTGCGCAACTCTGGACGAAGACATCGGCGGCTGTGAGGGAAATCATCATCATCATCACCAGCCTGTCTACGCCCACTGCAGGGCAAAGGCCTCTCCCATTATTCTCCAATTACCTCGGTCCTGTGCCAACTGTGACCAATTTATCCCCGCAAACTTCTTGATCTCATCTGCCCATCTAACTTTCTGCCGCCCCCTGCAGCGCTTGCCTTCTCTAGGGATCCACTCTGTTACCCTTAATGACCAGCGGTTATCTTGCCTTCGCATTACATGCCCTGCCCAAGTCCATTTCTTCTTCTTAATTTCTACTAATATGTCTTTAACACCAGTTTGCTCCCTGACCCACTCCGCTCTCTTCTTGTCCCTTAATGTTACACCTATCATTTTCCGCTCCATTGCCCGCTGAGTCGTTCTCAATTTAAGTTGAACCCTCTTAGTGAACCTCCAAGTTTCTGCCCCGTAGGTGAGTACCGGTAAGATGCAGCTGTCATACACTTTCTTCTTCAACGACAATGGTAGGCTGCTATTCATTATCTGATAATGTCTGCCATATGCACCCCACCCCATTCTGATCCTTCTAATTATCTCTGCCTCATGGTTGGGATCTGGGGTCACAACTTGGCCTAAGTATATATATTCGCTTACCACTTCCACTGCCTCTCCATCTATCTCAAACTGCTGTGCTGTCCCGAGGTTATTGATCATTACTTTAGTTTTCTGCATATTAATTTTCAGGCCCACGGTTCTACTGTGTTCGCCCAGTGCGGAAAGCATGCTTTGCAATTCGTCCCCCGAGTTACTTAGCAAGGCAACGTCATCAGCAAATCTGAGGTTACTGAGGTATTCTCCATTAACCCTTACTCCCACCTGTTCCCAATCCAACGTTCTGAATACTTCTTGTAAGCATGCTGTGAATAACATTGGAGAGATTGTGTCTCCTTGTCTGACACCCTTACTTATAGGTATTTTACTGCTCTCCTTATGGAGTATGATGGTAGCTGTAGACCCATTATAGATATCCTCTAGTATTCTTACATAATGCTCATCTACCCCCTGGTTCCGTAATGCCTGAATGACTGCTAGGGTTTCGACCGAGTCAAATGCTTTCTCATAATCTATGAAGGCTATATATAGGGGTTGAGTATACTCAGCGCACTTCTCTATCACCTGATTGATCGTGTGAATATGGTCCATTGTTGAATAACCTTTACGGAACCCTGCTTGTTCTTTAGGTTGACTGAAATCTAAGGTTGCAGAGATTCGGTTAGCGATTACCTTGGTAAATACCTTGTAGACGACTGACAGTAAGCTGATCGGCCTGTAGTTTTTCAAGTCCTTCATGTCGCCTTTCTTATGGATTAGGATGATGTTCGCGTTCTTCCAAGATTCTGGTACCATTGCGGTCATTAGGCATTTAGGCATTAGGGAAATACCAGTTGTGAAAGAGGGCCCGGCAGTTGCAAGAAGGAGCGCCGGAGCGGCGCCAAGTAAACTGGCTTCACAGGAATGAAAACCGAGGGTATGGGGGGTTAGACATATACTGCATCACAGTAAAAATGTTCAGCCATGCCGCAGTCGTTCGAAAACTATGGTTGCGCACTATTCTTCAGCGGGAACAAAAGCGTATGAACGTTGTCTCAGGAACTCCTCCCCGCCAAAGAGTGGAAGTTCCTCCGTCAGGCAGCTCAGAACTTCCCGTCGCATCCTCCTTCAAATGGGCCACTGATCCCAACGACATTGGCCTCCCGCAACCACTGCGCGACGGTTACATCACAAAGGAAAAGCACTTACCCCAATGAGCAGGCACGCAAAGCTATTCCTCCGCAAGCACCTTTCGCTTGCCTCGCGAGCCCTACGCCTCTGAATCCGCGGTTTTCAACCGGCCATAATGTCGGTGCCACGACGCATTCCTGGAACACATGTTTGTTGTTTATTTCTGAACGGGCGATTTGAACCGACTCAGTGTTGCGCTACACTTCAGCGCTGGAGCATATCACGTGTTGGGTGAACGCTCCATCCGAGGCGCCACGTCAAATATTGCAAAGGCTGAATACATGCCTGTTTTCTAATAAGGTGTCTGTAGCTTTTTACTCGAGCTTGTTATCGGTATGCCCCGGAGCGAATATTTTGGAAGACCGCGTGGTCGACAGCATGGGCGCTCTTTTGCTGCCGCTAGGGCCTCGTAACAACTAGACTAGTAAGACAAGTTCGGAGCATTCACCTTTTCATTCCTGCCTAGACCCTTGCGAGAAAGACAGAGAACAAAGTTACAGAACTTCTCACGGCGCCTCACTATTTCGTGGTTGTCCGAGAACCACTCGATAGGCCAGTGCTGTGCTACCGGCCCATAAAAAGAAGCAGACTGAAGATTGAAGGCGAATCGTTACTTTATAAAGCGGGGGCCAGCCTGGTATATATACCAGAACTTCTCACAGGCTACAGATTGTACTGCATTCCATCTTTCCAGTAATGGCAAATTAAAACTATGTGCGTTCGGGACACTGCGAGAACTTCTGCCACAGTTGGTTTCCATTAGTCATTTGATTCCCCGAGCTGCTGTATTCTATTCTGTTGTATTCTAAAGTGAGTGCATTTTGTTTCGATAACATTTATTTTAAATGAGACTCAAGCAGATAGTAAGGATCTACGTACTTGCATTTCGAAAAATCCACCAGAGCCCCACGCAAGTTGTCGTATTTATCAAAAATATTTAATGCGTGTAGCAAACTATTCTCATTGTGAACATAAATCGTTACGTCTTCGCTTACCTTTTTCGGGACGAAAGGCCTGCTTTTTCACTACTAGGCATTATATTTGATTCGACGACGCAAGAAAAGTAGTGAAATACTTTATTCATAAAGTTCTGATGAGTGGACTGACGACAGAAGTAATACACTAACAAACATTCATACTTAGGTATTATTGAACGTTGGTTTTGAAGAAAGCATTGTTTAGGGATTCATATGTAACGCTTGTCTTTTGTTACAAAAAGGAAAAAAAAGACCGCCTCAAGGCCCTGACTCCAACCGGCTTTTTATCCGCCCTGCCTCCGCTCCCAAGATCAGCCGAAATTTTCATAAACAAATATTTTGCTAATGCTAGCCTTACCCCTGAGACCTTCCGGAAATGGTACACCCCGTCTCTACCGCCTCGATGTCCCTTCTGCGCCTCCCCCACTCCCGCCAATCTCCAGCACCTAATTTGGCACTGCCCGAAGTTCGTGCGCTACAGAACCTTCAAGCCTCCTCCAAATACAGCCTCTCTTTACATCGACCCTCGTACACTGGAACCCTCCATGCTGGCTTTAATTGCACACTTTTCCCTAAAAAGCGGTCTAGCGCGAGCAGTCTAGAGTCGTGAGCCTGCTCTCCTCACCCCACGCGGCCTCTTCAGCATTCTTAAGGAGCCCACCTGTTTTGGGTCGAACTGTACTCATTTAAGATGTCCCAAGTTACAACCCCCCCCCCCCTTCTATTTCCCCTTCCCCCACTTGACGTAGAGTCTTCCTGCCACAATAAAGGCTACCTCCTCCTCCTCTTTTACAAAAAAAAAAAGAAAGAAGCAAGCAAGCAGAAACAATTCGGGAATTGTCTCGGGAACAAATCCCCTTAAACGCTTCCAACTGATAGGTTTAGAAAATAAAAATCAAAGCCCTTTTAATCAAAACGAGAATGATGGTTAAAACGCGAAGCTTGCTCCTCTGCAGCCTGAGTCAAAGTCGAAGTCCAAAATTCAAACTGCTTCGACCGGATCGGAATGGCGCAACGGGAATCATAGGACAGACGTC
Organism: Haemaphysalis longicornis; assembly: GCF_048455015.1. NCBI lineage: Eukaryota > Metazoa > Arthropoda > Arachnida > Ixodida > Ixodidae > Haemaphysalis > Haemaphysalis longicornis. The sequence goes on from NW_027526460.1 coordinate 47,278,741, forward strand.
GGCTTTATTGCGCGAGGGACCCTGGTTTAACTCCGACCACACGAAGCGTTTTTTTCTTGGAGCGCTCGATGTTCCTTCGTTTATCATCATTATCATCACCGTTGGGTGAAACCCATTTCGTAAAGTTGCCTCTTCTGCAGTGCGTTTTACTCGGAAGAACACCACCATCGGTGAGACATAGGAATCTTCGCTTTCACAAGGCGAGGCTAGCCGTCTCTTCTCGCGAAAAATACACAGTTCGAAAAAAAAATGTCGTCGTCGTCGTAATCATCATAATCATCATCATCATCATCATCATCATCATCAGTCTATGTTTCTAGGGCCTCTTCCCACTTCGGAATTCATTTTAAAACGAAGCTTTAGTACCCTCACTGATGCCGTTGTACGCTAATACGCGCTGCAAGAAAGCCCACTTTCTCTGGTGATGATGATGAATGGTTGTGGGTGAAGTAAAAGAGAAAAACGCTTCCCGTACGCGGAATCGAACCTGGGTTCCTCGCATTATGAAGCCGGCGTCTATCCGATTGCTTCATTTCGACATGATCGAAGCGAACGCCGAGCAGCAGGTAGCGATTCGCGACGCACACCCAACCCAAACGTTAGGCCTACGGAGTCAACACCCAAGAGTGGCTGTGGGTACTCTACAAAAGTGGTGCGTACCTCCAGGGTAGCATATACTCGCAGTGTGGGATTGAACAATCAAAAAGTCCATGACGAGAAAGCTTCGCGTTCAACCATCATCGTCGTTAGACGGAGGCGGTGCATGATTTTTAACCGCCAAATTTCTGTATGTCCTCCCTCCATTGTGTTATCGTACTTCTAATACTCTAGTCATCCTGCCTGCCTGTCGTTACTCTGCTAGGCTGGCGGTCCACCATTGTACCAGAATGGCTACTATTCTCCGCATTACTTATCCAGCATAACTCAGCACCTTTCTTGTAATTTCACCTATGATGTCGTCCGCCCGAATTTGCTCACTAATCCAAGATGCTCGTCTCCGTTTTATTTTTTTACATTACTGCCATCATTCTTTTTGTCGAGGCTCATCGGTCTGACCTGCGATTTATTTCGAGGTGTCTACTACGTCGCCAATCTTCTGTCCCTTAATTCGTTACCGAGAGTACGCATTGATAGTATACTTTTCTTTTCAATAAGGAAGGTAGCCAACTGGCATTACTTGTGTGTGCTTGTCGAAAGCATTGGAGCCCATAATATTTCTAGCCATTATTTCCCTCCCTTGATCTCCGGCCCCCTCTACCTCGTCCTTAGTTTCTGTCGGGACCTGTAGAACAACTCTCGCCCTTCAGTACTGTTTCTTTGCCCTCTTTTGAGAGCGTGGACATCAGCATAGAAACTACAAAGCGCATGCAAATAATGAAGTCGCCCATAATTAGCTAACCCCGCAGACTCAAATGGGATTTACTGCCGAGCGCCGGTGATCAAATGGGCAGATTAAAGGCTATAAATCCTGGTATAAAACAATGCCGTCTGGCAAAGGGCCGAGATAGCAGGTGGAAGCTGTTTATAAACCGCAATGGGGACCCGCCCCGGTGGCTCAGTGGCTAAGGCGTTGCGCTGCTGAGCACGAGGTCGCGGGTTCGATTCCCGGCCGCGGCAGCCGCTTTTCTGATGGAGGCGAAAAGCAAAAACGCCCGTGTGTACGAGATTTCGGCGCACGTTAAAGATCCCCAGGGGTCAAAATTAATCCGGAGCCCTCCACTACGGCGCGCTCCATCGCGTGCGTTGCGTCGGCGCGTTAAAACCCTACAATCAATCAATCAAATCAAACCGCAATGTGGGAGCGCTGAATGATCCAGCCAGATAGCCTGGATGATATAGCCTACAGCTGACACGGCGATCGCTTCCGATAGTGCGGAACTTTTTATTGAGTGTGGAATTATGTCTGCAATATGCGATTCTATATCGCAGATGGGGCAGTAAGTGCGTTCTGTTTTCCTAGTCCAAAAAAAAGTTGCGGAGTTACGCACGGCGTACATTACGATAGTGCGCAATGTTTCTTCTGAGCAATAATGCGCTTAACAAAGCTGCCAACAGTGCAAGCCAGTAACATTTGACCTCAACAAATCGTTTAGTGTATTTATACATGCATATGTAATATGAAACAGCTACTAAACAGCCCAGCCACTGCACCCGTAAAGCGTGCTTTGCCTGTTAGACGTGAAAGTAACGCAAGAAACATACGCTCCAGGAGTAAAAAGAAAGCTCATTTTATTGGTTTTATTATATTGCCTTCCAAACTCCGTAATGAAGTACTGCATCGGGGCTAGCCCAACCCGCAAGAGCAAAGAAGACGCCGTGTAATATAACGGAAAAAGACGACTGGCGGTGCTTTGTATGGGGTTTGGGTGTGCGGCTGGAATTCGCGCATCCTTCTAAGTCATGGAAAAAAATTTGTACATTTAATACAAGATAGGCTGAAGAGCATGCTATAAGCATATTTACTTTAAGTTAGTCTCTAAAATAGGTGTGCGACAAGCATGCGCAAGAGCGTCGCTGGGGCACACAGCAAACACAGAGCGCCTGGGGCACAGAGAGCGTCCACAGTGTGGAGCAAGATTAGCAGAGGTGGCGCCGTATTTCACGGTGACTTTGCAACCCCGAGGTTCATATTAAAGTGAACATACAGCGAAACAAGGTGGGAAGCCATAAACTTTTAAAATCAACATGTCGAAGCTTCGATAGAAAACGGAGCGGATCACGACATTTCTCGCGGCTCATTGCAAATATTGCGGGAACATCGGTGTCGGTTTGACACAGAAACAACGGAGTCACTTATATGAGGAAAATGTTTTTGCTGTGCTATCGGTGTGGCATAAAGGCTGGAATTTGCACGTGGAAAGCCTTCCATGCGTTACGCTGTTCGGGAAACTGGACCTATTAGGGCTCTCTTTAAATAGCTCCTTTTTAAAGCAAATTTGGGTTGATGATATCAAAAGTGCGGGATAATTGGGACACGATCCGCTACTTTTGTTTCTTACGTCTGTAAAATTCCGCATTTTAAGGGAAAAAATCAATGTTCCAAATTAAACTGCTCAACAAAACTGCCAAAATATCCCACAATTCAGCTATTTTTACCGTTAAGAAACTTCTCTGAACAAAAAAGTCATAAAAGAGTAAACGCTAGTCATTTGCGAAAGCTACATCTGTGAACAGCCGTAGTCTGAAATCTAGATTAAGCCTATTTTCACACCCTACAACATTTGCCTACACACCTCAATTTCTGAAGCCGGCGCACCCTCTTGCTTTATAACCGCGATATTTGCCTACACCGAGCCGCCGTGGTGGCTCAGTGGCTAAGGCGCTGCGCTGCAGGTGCAGCACAAGGATGCAAGTTCGATCCCGACACCAGCGGTTGCTTTTCCGATTGAGACAAAAAACAAGAACGCCCGTGTTTCGAGATTTCTTTGAACATTAAAAATATCCCCAGGCGGTGAAAATTAACACTGAGTCGTATGCTATGGCGCGCCTTATGCCCCAGGTGTAGCTTCGGCGTTTAAAAACCCAATTTTTTTTTTAATTTTTACTGTCTACAGCGCCCGAGTGCGTGTGTGCGTGCGCGAACAACGGTGTCATCGTCCTCGCAGGTACGGGGACATGGTGCCGGACACAATTACGGGCAAGATCGTGGGTGGCGTGTGCTCCCTAAGCGGAGTGTTGGTCATCGCGCTTCCAGTTCCCGTCATCGTGTCCAACTTCTCACGCATCTACCACCAGAGCCAACGGGCCGACAAGAGGAAGGCGCAAAAGGTCACCCTCTATCCTCCCTTCTTTCTGATTCGCTGTTCAATCGGCTTGCTGTCGCACGTAGATCTCATGCGCACCGCGACGTCACGAAGATGTGGCAACGCTGTCGTCAATACTGACTTCCGTCATGATAGCTGACACTGCGAACATGTAGGCTATCCGGCGATTGCTTGGGTAACGACTACCGTCCAATTAGCAAGTCGGAAAAGTTCATTTTCCTCCACTGTTTGCTACGCATCAATCGGCTTGCTATCGCCGTAGGCCTCATTCGTAGCATGACGTAACAAAAATGTGGTAGCGCTGTCGTCATTGGTGAGTGCAGTCAAAATAGAGGACGCTGCGAAAGTCCAGAATAAAAGAAAAGGAGCTACACCCTTTTCGAGGGGTCAGTAGCCACGCAAAATAGGCATTACTCTTCCCCACGCAGTCGGAATTAGTTTGCCTAAGAGGGGCGGGGCCATACTGATTCAATTTAGCTAGGAAGCATTCGATCCGCTCCCCCTATTGTACCCTTCATTATCCGCATATAAGCTCTGTTTTGCAGTAGCCAGGTTCTGAAGTTGGGGTTGTTTTTAGCGAGGCTGGTATTTCGACAGCAGCCCGCGCTTTATAGGAAGCCCGGCACGGTTTAGGAACTCTATTGAAATGGCGCAGTTGTTTCACTAACCCTTAGCGACATGCATTAGGATGTAGCCGTCAGAAAAATTTGAAACTACCTGTGTATATTTCTGATAACCAAAATTTCACTGAAAAACCATAAAAACCACAAACATAAACAACAATTTTTAATAAGTAGCTAATAAATTAGGTCGTGTCCTAATCCTAAACACACCATCGTAAAAGTGGCCACCGTGTCCTACCCATTGCTACAATAGACAACGTATACACATTATTCTGATCTGTAGCCCTTATATATTAAGGTAACAGCTTCAGTTTTGCTTTAATAAACGTTTTAACTAGATAGAAAACGTAAAACTAAGAACACCCACTTGACGCGCCGAGCATTTTGTGTGTCAAGTAGGTGTTCTTAAACCACAAAGTAGGTGTTCTTGATCACTACTTGAACCGCTCAGCCAGCATTCGCATTTCCTGCCGTAGAGCGGGAAATGCGAATGCTGACGTGGGGATGACGACGATTGTAACTCACAAAAATGCTCTTAAAAGTCGCGTGTACAATTGTACACGCCGTGTCCCAAAGGGCTAAAACTAACATGTTGCAAAGACAACAGTTGCCCGAGCACACGAGGCTACCAAGAAAAAAGTTATGTTGATATTTTCGGTACTGTGGCAGCACACTGGGGCAGGATAAGTGAGCGTCACATTTTTCTCGCTTTCTTTTTTCGATTTGCCGCGAAAGACATATTATTTGGGAGCCCTGACCACCTCCGAACAAAGCTAGCTCAAGGGAAATGTTGAAGACGTTCAATAATTTAGCATTGACAGCTTCCCTAGAATGCTTTAAAATCGCCGTCCGTAAACACAAAGCAGGTAGGGTTCAAGCAAGATGAAGTCATAGGGGAATTCTCGCAAGCAGCAATGTTAAAACTGCGTAAACGTGCATAAGAAAACTGGTTATAGAAAGCTGAAATTATTTCGCGGCATTTTTATGGTTCAGTAAAGTAAATACAGTTACGTTCATCCCAAACTACTTAAGTAAATTCTGTTTAACCAAAAAAAAAAGAGTATATTCTAGGTTTAAAGCACATATTATGAACGGATTTCTCATTCAACGGTGGGCTCTTCACAGCTCGACGCAACAGCTTCAAGTTCGGTCCGCGCCTCTTACCACCCTGAAAACCTGCAAGCGTGTAGCTATTTGGGCGAGTTGGTGACGTAGCTATACGACAAACAGCGCGAAAGACAGCGACAAAAGTTTGAAGGAACGAATAAGGACAGTAACCCAGGTATCCTGAATCCCTCCTCCACTCGAGCCACGAGTGGAGGAGATCCTCGAAATCAATTTCCCCATGCACGGGCGTTGTGGAATCCTCCCCTCAGCCTAGTGGAGGCAGCAAATGGAGTTGAGAAGGGACTCAGAATACGGCTCTAAGTGTGCTTATACTATACTAGTTCGCTCATACAAACTTTCATGTTATTTTCTACGTTGTCAAGGTGAGCCTATTCTCTCATATATATAAAGAAATCGTGTGTCCACATTTGTCTCTGCTCCCTTCCCTTAGGCCACGTTGTCACGCACAAAACAAGAAGCAAACGTTTTTGATTTTTTTAATGTATGGGTGTGTTTTTTTTCTTCAAACAAATGTTCGATTGCGAGCAGTATGAACGATCATATTCGGTGCCCCCACGTTGCGGGAGCCAGGGAACAAGAGTGAGAGAACTGTGCGCGTGACGAGCGTTGTGTCTTGGGCGTGGTGCAGAAAGCCCGGATGGCCCGCATCCGCATCGCCAAGGCGACCAGCGGCGCGGCCTTCGTGAGCAAAAAGAAAGCGGTGGAGGCTCGTCTGGCGGCCCAGGAGAGCGGGCAGGATCTGGACGACAGCCCCGAGGACATCTTCGAGCTGCAGCATCACCACCTGCTGCGCTGCCTCGAGAAGACCACGGTACGCCTGCGTGACGACAGCGCCCCGCGGGGTCGCGCGGCGGGGGTGCTGCCGAGCAGACCTGCACCCAAGCCTCCTCCACCGAAGCTTAGGGTGACCAGGCGCCCGCCTTGGGCAGGGCAGCTCTTATATGAGGGAGAGAGAAGGCTCTTTATTGAAAAAAGCAGAGAGTTTTGCCGGCGTTTGGAATCGCCTACATGCTTCTCTGCTAGGGGTCGGAGATGTAGGGAAAACAGGCCCTAGAAAGCAATGGGCAGAAAAAAAAACAAAGAAAAACAAAAAAAAACACACTGGCGTGGCTCGATGGGCTTGACGGACTATTTTGTAGTTTGTGTCACAGAATTTGCAATTTTGAAATGTGGCCGATCTCCTCCAAATATGAAAACAAACTTTTTAAAGCCTGACGCTGCTTTGAGGTCCTAGGATGGTCTTCAAAGTAATCGGCCCTTGATCTAGGCGTTCAATATCTTAAAAAAAACGGGATCTTGGTGCCTAGTAGGCCACACATTCTAATAAAATATGTTCAACGGTTTCTACAGAAGAACAGTTCTCGCAGTACGGGTTGGTCGTCAGTCCGAGGCGGAAAAGGTAACTGTTGGTGTAGGCCGAGTTCAGTCGTAGGCGATGATATAATGTCTCCAGCCTACGAGGGAATGGTCTTGGAAGTATGAGGAATCGTTCTGTTGCACCCCGTTTTTGCTCCTGTGACTTTAGAACGATTCCTTCACTAGGAGCAAGTACAATACAGTAGCCTACCGATTTATCGGACCTAGACGACAACGAAAAATAGTACGAATAAAAGAGCAGTTCGAAATATCCGCGAGTCGCGAAAACGAACTTTATTTCATTTCAATGGGACTGGAGAAGTCGCGAATGGTTCGGGACAAACGTGATGATGATGTTGCTTATAAGCTAGTGTCACCTAGTGCATTGGTGAATAAAAAAACTGGTGTCTAAAAAAACTGGCCACGTATGACCCGTTTCTGGCTTTCGAGATGGCTTCCGCCGCAGACTAAAAGCAAAATTATGGACTCCAATATTAAAGTTTGTTACCCCGGCGGGAGCCAAGCCAATCCCCATTCAATCCGAAGCTAGCCAGGTGATTACGGGTTCATAATGGCGTCGTCCTGAAGTCGCACCATGGCTCTGTCGCGTAAAATTTTGCCCGCAAATTGGAACTTTTGGCTGTATGTGGTCCGAAATATCCGTTGTTCAAATACATTACTCATGTCCGGGAATCCAAGTGATGACCGGGCGTCCGATGCCCTAGATGCCAGTAGTTGCTGGATGTCCAGGTGGTCGCTTCGGGGTTATGCGCACACTCTAATAAAATATGGACTAGTGTGCCAGGCAAAATGTGCATTGGGCAGGAAATTGACTCCTACTTTATGGCTCATTAAAGTTTCGTACTACTACTACTATTACTACTATACATTACTCATGGGGAAAAACTGGTGGTTCGTCGGGAAAGTTCGGAATATCCAGCAGGACCGAATTTTTGGAATCCGAAAAAACGGTCGGCTACTGTATACCTTCGTTACAGCAAAGTCCTCGGGGCAGAAAACCAGCTTTGCTATAACCAATACTTCGTTAAAAGCGGTAACAATTAGCCCTCTATTCACTGTAGCGGGGGCAGTAAAACACTTCGAATAAAGCGCTTTCGTTAGAGCGAGGTTTACTGCTTTGTCATTTCGATGTCACGCCTGGCACAGGTAATCGTTTCGGGACGTGTGTAGAAACAAGGGGAAACCTGGGGAACCTCAATAAATACCTTAATTTTGTGTCTCGAGACAGTTCAAATTCAAACTGTCTGCAGTCCCTTAACTCAGTCTTACAGGGGGAAATGACGACCCACACTAGCGACTGCCGTATAAAAGCTTCGGGAGTTTTTCTCCTAGTGCGCAGTTTAGCGATGGGAGCGCTGCTGTCGTTATGGTGCTGCTACCCAGTAAGATTTCTGCTGTCAGTTTCCAGTGGCGTATGTAGTGTCAAACGTTGTTATAACATAATCCCGCAGAAACCGAGAATTCTTCGTTATACCCGACATTCGTTATAAAAGTACGCACCTTCATTGCTGGATATCGAAAGCGAGATGAGCCCAGCAAGCGGCATGCACTTATTTTCACAATGGAATGAAACTAAAGAGCACTATGTTAACATCTGCACTACACTATAACTATATTCCGTATTCTCGCGCGTATAACCCATCACTGCACATACTACCTGCACCCACATGTTGCAGCCAGGCGGTGAGCAATAGTCATTCGTTAAAGTGATAACGTTTCGTTATAAACAGCACACGTGCCATTGAACCTTTGATTCGTTAGTATATTCACAACAACCAAATTTCGCATTTTTTTGTTATAATTCATAATTCGCTATATCAGTGTTAGTTATAACGAAGCTCGACCGTACTGTTTACTGTGTGATGTAGTTAGCTCGGAGCACTTGCTCTGGCCCGTCGCTCTAGAAGGGAAAGGAGCCCGTTGCATAGGACTACAAGCTTTCAATGGCGTTCCCACTGCCTCAACTTCTCTCCGATTGTTTCGAAACAGCTTGTCTTTAGTTTTATTGATAGAATCCATGCTGCCGGCGTCGTCCCAGCATAACACCGTTTTAATCTCAGTGTCATAATTTCCACCCACCGGGTCTCCCTTTGCCATAAAAACAGACTCCCTAACTTTTGGTGTTTTTTTTTTTATTATTATTTGTCATTTTGGACTACTCAGATCTGCTCCAGAGCTGCTCCGTGCAGCCCATTGAATGTCTATAGCGACAGCAGTTTTGGAGTGCCCAGGAACTGCTCGGAGCTGCTCTGGACAGGCAAATAGAAGAGATTATCTGCTCTCACGTTGTATAAAAAGCGCGCTTTGTCATTGTCTAGGTGGCCGGTCGTCTTTAAGTCCTCCAGGAAGGCAGCACAGCCGTTGTCTACATCGCCTATAGAAGCCCTGAAGAGAATGATCATACTTACACTGTTAACGGTGTTGGCAACGAGGAGATGGTTTTACGTTCGACCTGGCGACCCTTTACACGAACTGAGGCCTAAGCCTCGCAAACCACACGCGTGAATCGTTTCGGCTGCCCATTATAGCATAGTTTGGACAGAAAATAAATGTCCTGTTTTTGTTTGCAGTATCATCTTAGCTCTGCATACGACCCATTGTGAAGTATCACTAGCTTCACCATAGCGCAGCGGGAAAAGGGCACGTGTTTTTCTGTAAGCATGGAGCGAAATTTCTAGTGTGCTCATAAAAATGCCAGCGCGAGTAATTCTTCTGCGTTGCAAACGCGGTGCTGATTAGCGCACCACATGAAATAAATACAACGCCAATCAGCAGGACGATACTGACAACATTATTAATCTACTCCATGGTAGTAAAGCCCATTCGCAGATCCTACAGATTCGCTTTGTACCAGGGAATATTGCTGCGTCCATCCAACTCTGTGGGACACGAACTCAGTCGCATTGTGCGCTCTTCATAAGAAGCCCAAATCACTGGCATAATATCACATCCCAACTTATGAGCTTCGAAGTTCCAAAACAGCTTACGAGACGTTGGTACGGGTTGTTTGTTGAAGCCTGACTTGCTTCCCACTTTTTAACTTAAGCCAGGGCGATCCACTACGACAACGTTGTTGGACCAATCGTAGCCTCCATGAAGGAATCCTAATGAATTTTCTCTTTGGCTTTCTTTTTTTGTGCTCAGCAGAACTTCCAACATACATACATCTTACACAAACGTGTCTGTTTCTGCTTCAGACAAATGTTTAGGCAAGCTGCGCCAATGAAGCTTCACCATCATGATTTGTGACGTCACAGATTATAATACAAGAAGATAATCTATGAGGAGGCGAAACAGGTTTCTAGATTTTAGCCGTTCTTGCGTTATTGAGTAACTGCTGTTGCCGTGGGTGGTATATTTGTGTTTACGGCACGGTGTCTTATCGATAGGGGTCGACTATAGTTTCAACCCTTATGTGTCTCCTTAACTTTAAACTTTAAGCTTTCGTTGTTTAAGAGAACGTCGGGCTATAGCTCACACCAACACGACATTCCTCACGCGTATAGCCGTCCCACTGGCTGCCATATTTGGCGAGGACATTGGCGACTTCTGTAACCATGACAGCTTGATGTAGCGCCAACTTTTAAAGCTGTCTATATCAATTTGCTAATACGTGAATGGCGGGAAAACCACTCGTGCCCTACGTAACTCTGGGGGTCCAAGTGACGGACTTTATGATAGTCAAAAAGACTTCCTTTTTCGTAGCGTGCACTTCAGCTGTTCGCACATGTTGCCTTGTTATAAAACTCTTTCACTCCTAACCCCTAGTTCACTTCTCAATCCTCGTTCACTACTAAAGCTTCGTTCACTCCTAAAAGCTCGCACACTCCTAACGCCTGAGGCCTTATTTGCAACTACCCTTTCCTCCCCCACGTCCGACGCCCACTCTCTACGCCCCGTCTAAAATATTTAGAGTTAGGAACTCATCAAGACCTGACGTTGGCTTCTTCCGGCCCTAACACGTAATCATTTGTTATTTTCTTTTTCTTTTTCGACCGTGCCCTTTTTTGGGTGGCTACGTTAATGCTGAAAACACTTGACGAGCGGGTTCCCGCCAGCTGTTCGCGTGCTCTGGGGATTTTATTCGCGCGGGCTCAGGCGTGGCTGCTTGATTGCGCGCGCCCTTCTTGCGGCGCCACGGCAGGGGGCCCTGGCTTCTTCCCTGCAGGCTGTTCTGGATGCAGATTAGGCCATCCACGACGGCCCTGTTCCCAAATTGTTTGCTCTCGTTCTGGCTACTACACGTGGCTGTTTTGGCTACCGCAGTCGCGCTGAAATTAACGCCGAAGTAAACGACAAAAAAAATACGACAAAATGTTTCCGGGTACAAGCGGTAGAAATTGTAAAGGCTTTGTAAAAAGCCCTGGCCTTAGTTATTAAGTAGAAGTACTTAAAAAAATAAATCGACGAAACATTAGTTATCATGAAAACTAAATCGACGAAACATTAGTTATCATGAAAAATAAATCGACGAAACATTAGTTATCGTCTTTCAAGGGATCATGCAGACAAAATACAAGTTTGTTTTATTCGAAAGATTTCGCGTTTTATTATTGCTCCCAGCGCTTATACGGCAGCAAATAGTTCCGCATTCACTGATAAATTAATCCATTTAGGTTAAAATCTTGAATCTCCCGCCAAGTCGTGTGTTTTCGTGACGTCTGCGGTGAAGTCAAAAGGGCGGGTATTGAAACGAACTTCCAGTGCGTCATTAGGCTCTGCAGCCTTGCTTACCGTCAGTCCTCCCAGATGGCGCTGCCATACTGAGCCACGGACCGTTGTCCACCGTCGCTTTGTTCTTGCGCGTATTTACACCTGGCTTGTTTTTTAAGAGCGAATGCTCTTTATAAGCGACCCCAAACCATCCACCGCCGGCGGCGGCGTCGGCGTCCGCAGTGCTCCTCTATATTTAAGAAAGAAACAGCATCCGGCGCCAGGTTTCGATCCGAGGACTTTGCGGGCCGCAGCCCGACGCTCTACCGAATAAGCCATGGACGCGACGCTGATATCGGTGTCAGAACGCGCCTTATATCTTTAACGCACTCAAACTACGTCGTCAGCGGCGTGCGTTGGCGACTCAGCGGCGTTATAGCGGCTTGATAACTGCGTGGTGTACACGTGATACTACAAACCCGATGGAAGAGATGGAAGAGAAGGCGGCGAGGCGGTGGGCTGCGGGGGCCGAGCGCAAGCGCCGCAAGCGGGCCGACAACCGTGCATTCGCACTTTCACATTCTCCCCCACGGGGAAATGCGGGGGAATTTTTTGTTACCGTAAAAGTAATCGTTTCGTGAAACATGGGGTATGCTCGACAAACAAGCTCACATATGGCAACGTCGCTTTCGCCAATCGGCCAGTGTCGTGTGAGACAACTCCAAAGCGGTGGACTGCTTGCTGTGCAGCTAAAACAATTACAAGCACAGTGCGCCCAGTACCAACAGCAGTGCGCATAGGTACTTCTATGTTTACGGGTATATTCGTAACTTTCATTGTTTACCCGATTATTCTTACTGCTTTAAAATGAATGTGCACTACATTAAAGCGCAAATAGCTCGTTCGGGAGGCTTATAATCCCTGAATAATTTGCGTTTGCTTTTGCCGGCCTCAGCCAATCGCACAGCTGGGCACATATGGCATCACAGGTTCTGTTAAGGGAAACGAGTTAGTGGGTCGCATGGCCATTCCCTTTTTTCCTAATTTTAAAGCTTATTTGGGTGAAGTTTGCGCCAAAAGTGGTGTCAGTATGATTCTAGCGAGGCAATCTTTCGAGTGAATCAAACTTGTGTTTTGTCTGCATGGCCCCTTTCGGGCTGCTTGCGCCACTCTACGTAACAACGATTAGAATGATCTGGACCTGCCTTCGCGTCTTGCAAGGAGATTTAAACGTGGAAAGATGGCAGCTGAATACTAATGAGGACTTTGGATTGTTTGAAGCCCTATACACTTGAGGGGAAGTTTGAAGTAGAAGGAGAAACTTATTAGGAGTAACTTATGAGATAGGATAGTACAGGTAAAGGGTAGCCAAACGTATACGCTGAATGTGTCCTGTGCCAGAATGCAAGAATACACCGAAACCGGCAGGTAGATAAGAGCATCGGTACCCTCGTGACACAATCGTGGGCAGGTTGAGTTTAATAAATTATGATTTATGATGGTTGGCCTCGCGCCTGATTGCGAAAAAAATACAAAAAGAGAAAAAAGCGTAGATTAGTTTTATGACCGGTGGGATTTGACAGCGGACGTAGTGGTACCTCGGGGGACTTTTAAGCTCGCGGAAGCCTCGCGGAAGCCTATTACTACGCCGTACAAACTCGCTCGATTCGCAACAGCTGGATTCCACTAAATCTGTGTGTCAGCGAGCTTGATCCAGATGCTTTAATCTCGAGTGCCGAGCGGTAATCATAACTCAGAGTGCACGCCCACATCTGATGAAGACCGCTTAAATTACGTAAATTTATTTTTCGTCCGTTTGTCGGGCTAGAAATTGTGCGACAAAATGCCTGTGCACACTGTACGAGCAGCAAACTATCAAAGTAAGACCAGTGTGGGACTCTTAGCCGCCGGAAATATGTAGGAATAGTACCCACGCTTGAAGCGCTATTAGTATAAGGTGGTCGCTTCTGAAACACGTTACCAAGCCCTACTACTCGGGCGACACCTGTGAGCGGTGTTTCCTCATTTCATATCTGTTGTGCATACTTAATTAAATGCTGGTTTTGGGTAGGCAGCAGCGTGCTTGCGTTCGTCCGTTCCATAATCACACAAAAACCTTTGTTGGCCATTCTGAGTGCTTCTTTGTAGCACAGATCTGTCACTGCAGCCCGATTTGATCTGTGTTTGCTAGCCTCAGGCAAACCTTTGAGCAAACCTTTGCTCTATTATTGCAGTATTAATGGAGCAGAGGTCGAGAGCACGTTCACAGCGTCATCTTTCGGCTGCACTGAGAGATGAGTTCCAGGCACGTAGCCTAAGTGTGGCTCTTTTATTTTGGTGTCTAATGTGCCAATTTAAATGCACTTACGCCTACTGCACTCGGACTCCTTGAGTAACACTTTAGATGCCACCGCTAAACGACTAAATAAAGTGTCCTCCGCCGTAATGGCAGTGACGATACCTGGTGTGAAGATTCTGCAAAATATAAGTAAATGCCCCCTAAATTGAAGGCCACTTTCCCCCGCCACTTAGTTAGACAGGGAGTGGCGGTCAAAGAAAACCAAAAATTATGCAATGTTCCTGACACCTGTCCACTTTTGAGTAGTATCAGGGTAGAGTGCTCTTACGGTGGTAGTGTACTTTATCCCAGCTAGCTTCTGTTAGCATTAGTAAAACAGGCGAGATAGCAACAAACGCGTAGGCAAGAAAGGTTACACATACAGACGTAAGGAACAGAAGAGCGCCTGCTCTGCGGTGTGTCTTATTTTTCTACAATGACTCTGTTTTTTTTTACAGCGAAGCTGTTTATAGCTCCGTGGATTTTACGTGTCCACCAACAAACCTGCGTGAGCAAAAGCTCAGATCCCGAATTTCGGGCAAAAGCGCGAGGCGTTCGTAACCCGAGGCGTTCGTGTGTGTGTGCATTTGTGTGTTTGATTGCTTGTCCGCTTGCTTGAATGTTTGTTTGCTTGTGCGAGGCGTTCGTGCTTGTGTGTTTGTTTGTCGTTGAAGCGCAAGGCGTTCCATAGCACGAAGCGTTTGTGTGTGTGTGCGTTGTTTGTGCGTGCGCGTTTGCGTGCTTGCTTGCTTGCTTTCATTTGGCTCCGCACTTGCATTGACTCGAAAAGTTGGCGCTCCCCATTTCGAATTTCAGTCCTGTCATCGTAAAAGGGAAGCCGCGCATAGTCCGGACGCCCGGAACGTCAAAAAATGTAAACGTGTACGAGTCGTATAAGGACTCAGTTGTAAGGTGTCGGGTTCCGATTACCCCCAAGAACGAATACGCCTACCTCGCAATTTTCAGACATCAACCGAAATTGAATTAGGTCTAGGAAAGGCTAAGCGCAGCACGACCTCCGTCAATAGTTCACACCTTTATTAAAACTTCTGCGTCACCTCAGCTTCGCTAGCCATCCATATTTCAGAGAGTGAAATGACTCATGATTTTATTATGGCGTGCGCAATAGATAGGGCTGGTCGGCAAGTTTTCTGCGTCACTGTGTGATCCTAGAGGTCGACAGGAGAGCACAGAACTTAAAAGTGGAGAGAGCGCGTGAACAGATCTGCCTTCGCGAATGAATAGAGCG
The DNA here is from genome assembly GCF_048455015.1 of Haemaphysalis longicornis. Lineage (NCBI taxonomy): Eukaryota > Metazoa > Arthropoda > Arachnida > Ixodida > Ixodidae > Haemaphysalis > Haemaphysalis longicornis. The sequence goes on from NW_027526460.1 coordinate 47,293,873, forward strand.
ACGCCGCCAAAGAGGCACGTCTTCTGTCACTTTTTCCTGCCCTTCCTTACTGGCTAGCGTTCCCGAGCACTACCAGCTTGGGCAGTTTCCGCCGGCGCTCTCCACACCGCGGATAAGCAGCCGAACTAGGCGTCCCTACCGTCGCCGTTAGTCACCGTTAGTAAATACTGTAAAATGGAGTGTGAGGCTACTGCAGGACAGAGTAGATGTCAAGAGATAACGAAATGCGTTCGATGACGACGGTATGCCGAAACTTTAACGACGGAAGGAGCAAGATGCTCGGGCATTCCAAACGGTTTACCAGCAGATCTTCGTTCAATCCTTCTCTAGTCGCGAGAGAGCACGCGGTCCTTCTCAGCAGACACGGCTTGGCGTCCCGCGCTGCGGTGACACTGTTGGCGTGTCTCTGTACACGCACGCAGGACCGAGAGTTCGTGGAACTCGACGTTCCCTACAATGGGCAGCCGAACCGTCCGTCCTCGACGCCGCCGCTGTCACCAGTGCCGTCCGTGGGCTCCGAGGACAAGTCGCTGCTCCAGTCGTGCTGCGGCCGCAGGTGCTCAAAGAAAAAATACCAGGTCAGAGCCTTTCTTGTCGGCGCTTGCCCCGTCTTTTGTTCATCTTCCTCTGCGACTTGCTTTTTTCTGTTTGCCCTTAAAACATAGCGCTAGCGCCGTGGTTGTGTCGTTATAGATGCAGGCAGTGTGATAAAGCATCCGAATGCCATCCCCGATTTCCCTTACTCCTCCTCCCCGCACGCTAAAAAAGGTTTGCCGCCTTCAGATGCCTGTCTTGGTTACCGTGCCTGCGCCTGCGCGGCCTTTCGTGACCCCAGCCGTCGACGCCCGCAGCTTGCACGTCGGCGCTTATTCAACTCGATGGGTGTAAACCTTGCCTCGCCTTTTGAAGAGCGCTTCTCGCCGGACGCTTCCAGCTTACGCGCGTTAAATATGTGAAACCGAGCGCTGGGTGAGTTAAATTACAGCGGACGCGATTGTTGATGTGTAAGGGGTAAGCATCAGCCGCAATATCGAGCCGTTGCTCTCAGCTGTGTTCTCGGTTGTTAAATTTTTAATGTTAAAAGCGGGGAAAGGGAAAGGAAGCTACGATGACAATAAACTGTTAATTCTTGGAGGGGGGGGGGGGAGATTGAAATATGGAAGTTTCTCTTGGGTGCTAAAGTCAAATTTAGGATGTCAGTGACGGGCAATTTTTGGCTTTTCGCGCCAGTTTTTTTGTTTTTGGTGCGTAAGCAGTCTTAAATTTGCCCAGTACTAACTAACCGAGTACTAAATAACCCTGCAGCACTAACTATGTAACATCCTTAATGTGCAGGAAAATGCATGATTGGGGGAATTGTCGCACTTAATCGTTATAATAGCGTAAGCGGAGATATCTGATCCACACAAATTTAAAAGCAAAAATAAAAACTACAAAATTTAAAAATGAACCAACTAAACAAAGGTCCACCTTACACAGCGCCCTCGCACGACAAGTGCAAAGATAGAGAATCCCCGAAAAAACAAACCGAAACACGCATAAACAGACTCGTCAAAAACCACCAATCGTGTACCGTCCTGCATCTGTAAGAAAATTCTTAATTAGCGGGAAAATTCACAATAAAAGAAGAGGCGTAGGAATGCTTACGCATTAGTCGACAATTCCCAAGATTTCTGTGCATTTTTCGTACGTGCCCGTCGTAACTCTCGCAGCGCACGGTTTCGCAGCCTGAAGAAAGGACCGACAGTGGTACTGGGGTGGTTTCAGTGCAGTGCAGCCCGCCAGATCTCCGGCGGCGCTTTACATGTGCTAAAAAAAAACCCAACTTGACACATTGCAGAGTGTGCACAACTTACAACAGCCATCTGTGCCTCCCCCACTTTTCAGCATCACGTCGACGTCGCTTCGGACTGAACGTGATGAACAAATCGTCGATCCCTGCTACGACCGGGAATACGCTGCGCTAGAGCAAACAAGGCGGCGCACATCGTCTTCGCGAACGTTTCTTTCTTTTTTAACCTGAAGATCCAGAGGAAACACACGTCTTCACCTGAAGTGCGTTAAATTGATCGCTTCAGCACCCGCCACGGCCTTCTTACTACACAACGTGTTCGCCTCCTCTTGGATCCTCCGGTTCCGACACGGACAGCCTGTAGGAGCGGCCGTCCAAAACTCGTTGCACCACGTGGCGTTTAGGAGCCTCCTTTCGCGAATGGACCAAAGCCAGAAAGATTGCTTCGCGCACGTTTTTTTAGGGCCCTGTACATTCCCTTTTACCGAAACAACCACGGAGGCGACGTCTGTTGAGCACTTTGCACTGGAAGTCCTCCAGCGTTCACTCGGAACACTCGCTATTTACACACAGGAAACATTCGAGTTTGATCATTGAAATATCTCAGGAATGACCTACGAGCGTATCGCTGCGGACATTGCTGGTCAATGCTCACTGCCGACAACAATCAAATGACGCTTAAAATCTTGTGCGTCATTTGCTTCTATGTTGTCAAGTGCGCTGATCTCGCTTAGCGATTTCTTCACATATACTTCGAGCTGTGCAGGAGAGAGGGCACCGTGATAGGGGAATGAGCCGGGATCAGTGTGTACCTGTGCTGTAAGTTAGGCTTAGGTACTCAAACCCTTGTAGCAGAGCGCGTAAAGGTTTATCGGCGTGGTCGCCCGTTATGGTGCTATATACAGCTCTTATTCGTCCAGACGTCCAGCTTGCATTACTCCGCAACCAGTATCGTACAACTTTGCTCCCAAACAATCAATGGTGAAGCCGTGCCATACTCGGCAGTATTCCGACCACTCTTTCCGGTCGCTTCCGCACTTACACGTGTATGCTTGTTCGTGGCCTTCATTCGTCCATCGCATGTTCTACTCGGCCGTTATTGTTGACCAAAGGATAAGTGAAGGTATGGCACCGTAGCGAGCCTCGAAGAGGTGCAGCGGCGTGAAGGCGTTCAAAGTCATTCAGCGCTATATATTACCTGCTCCTGTCGCTAATCAATGAAGGCATGCGCTCTTCGCTTATTTTCATAGTACTGTTTACCTGTTGGGAGTTTCTGGTCAACCAACTGGAGTTTAAAAAATACACAAATTCAACGAAAGAAGCCAGTGTACGAAGTACGAAAAACGGAATATGGGGCAGAGGTCGTCCTTCAAAGCCCGTTCGCTATTACTGAAGATGTATAGTAGCGGCCTACGACATAGCGCAAACACTCGTCTGACGTAGTTTAAATGCCTGCGTAAGCTTTTATTCTGTACATTGTCGCGTCACAAATACACTCAGGCAGTAATAGCGCTACCGTTTGAGCATGTCATTGCCATTTTGGACTTGTATTTATAAATACGTACGACGTACAGCCGGTAAAAGGCTTGTCTATAACACAGCTTTGGTACTCTCAGCCCTATTCTGCCCCGACGGAGCGGGATTTGAATAAAACGACTGCGGAATTCTGAAGTCTTAGCTCTTCGCTTTTGCCTCCGACATGTTTGGAACGAGTATGTTTCGGCAGTTTTCGGTAGTAGCTGGTTGAAGTTGAAATCGCTGTTATAGACAAGCGTTTTACCGACTGTACGTATTTATAAATACCTACGACGTACGCACCTTTTTATTGCGAGAAATGCTGTTGCCGACATGCTTCGCTCTAATATGTGCTTCTTGCGAAATAGTGCTCCAACAATAGGCCAATCAGCTATCGACGCATACGGTGGTTTATCGTCATATGAGTACACGGCGCATTACCACTCAGTGAAGAGGCCGAGGTCGGTGCTTTTCTGCGCCAGGCACGAGCTGGTTATTAGTCGCTTGCACCACAGTACAATCGATAAGCTTTTGCTCCGTTGTGCACAAAACGTTGTGGTTAGCTAGCTTTTAAATGTCACGCTGAAATGGTGCCGCAAAGACAACAACAGTATACGCTATTTATGCAGCCAAAGCTCTATTGCAGCGTCCATGTTTCCAGCCTTCGACACTTGTACAACTGAACACCCACTTTTTATGCGGTATTTCAGCAGTATTCGAGTTTTGCCGTGATGAAGAATGGTCCAGAGATATATACAGAGAGGTTGTGACGTATAAGTAACTTTTGTGGCATACTTTAATCACGCGTTGGACGTGGAATTAGAGTCAGATTGTACAATACACCTATTTATTAAAGTTCACGCGTTAACGCCGTCTTTTTTTTTTTTTATGCAGCAAGAAAGTTTGAGACGTTCGTGACATTGAATGCATGTATCTACTCCTCGGCACCTTTACGTCTTTGCGCATTTTTTAGCAAATCTCTGAGCAAGTTCCAAAACACCCTTTCACTTTGGCAGGTAACGTAACGCTAACATGACCCTCCAACGTTCATATGCGTTAGGACCTTGGCCTACGCAACGAAAATCGACAGTCATATGACTGAATACTGTTTACATAAGAGAGTTATGTGAGCTAGCTAGGATCTTCACGACATGGCGCTCTGAGTTACCTGTCACAAAAAACAGATCGACGAAAGGGCGAGCAAGCGTGGCAGTCTCAGGAACACCACTGTAGGCAGCGCTGATTGAAAGCTAGAGAGCTTCGCATAAAATCCGGGAGATGGTGGCCTCTCCAACGCCAGTTGTATTGCACTATTCATTTGAGCGAGCCCTTTGCCATGCTTCTAACTCTATTTACACTCTTTAAAAGCGCGGTAACGGAAGTTAAGAGTTAGCATGCACCGAAATGTGACCAAATTCCAGCGTACGAACGCAAAAAAAAAAAAAGCTACATTCCTATTTAGAGAGCCCTGGATGACCAATTGTTGCCAGGTATTGAAGAATGACGTGTTATTGGTCGTATGCATAGGGTATTGCTGTGGGTGAATCGGCCGTATATCTCTGAAGAATTAGCTTTCACAGAAGCATCCGCTCCGCATTTTCTCCTTATGAAGGTCGGTGTATTCGTGACGTACGCCGTTTTAGTGCATCGTCTTGTGCGCTGTCGTGAACATAACAGATTGCGCTGCATAAGTAATGGTGTTCGCTTCAATCCAGGACTAATTAAGTGAACATGATTTAAAAATGTTCTTTTAGAGGTGACTACTTTTCCATGGTTTCCAACGAGAAAGTTTCCCCTCGTAGTGCGCGTGTAGGGAAGGAGACCTGCCATTACCAGATAGGTGAAAAAGCGTAGAAAGAACTACATTAAATACTGTCCTAGCAAGACAAAACGAAACAATCTTTTTCCATAGGCTAGTCCCATCCTTTTATGGTGTATGGATTTTTGGCATCCCGCAAGTGCTAGTGGCGTATGTCACATTCACCAAAGTTAATAGACTATCCGTCCGAATCCAATTCTATGTCAGGATCGCGCGCCATGACAGCGTTGCTAAAGCTAAAAAACATAAAATTAAATAACATAGTACTAGGAATTGTTGTTACATAGTATATATATATATACATATATATATATATATATATATATATATATATATATATATATATATATATATATATATATATATAAACTGCGATGCGCGAACAATGTGCAACTTATCACTTTCAACACTCATCATCCTTTATACTACTCTTCGGGAGTAACAGCAGTGGGCTTTGACGACACTGCCAGAATCATCTCGAACTGACAGCTTTCACGCTGAACCGAGAAAGCATTCCAGCCTTCGCGAATCATATTCTGAAGCTTTGGTTGAGGAGCGGTTTTTTTTTTTCTTCTTTTCGTTGTAACCATAGAACTTATGACTGCGTAATAAATACCAAAGACGTCATTTGCCTGATCTAGTTTGCGAACCTTTCATTAGCATACGCCGAGGCAGTCCCAGGGTTCAGCTTCACTGCAATGCATTCGAGTGAGCAATTCATGCAGACAACAGAGCAATCTTGGTGAATGAGATCAAAGAGCGTACCGTTTGACTCCGCGCATTGCAGAGCCGTCATACTCTCATCGCGTGATGCCACGGCGAAGACTGAACTCTTGTTCTTATGCTCGAAGGTTTGAAGGTTTATTATTGGAAAAGCATTACCATCCCTTCCCAAAGAATGTTGAGAAAAGCGCGAACGCTTTCTCACATCAAACCTGCGTCAAACCTGCGTCAGAACCTTCGCTAAAAAGTGCGTCCAACTTTCGCTGAATGTGCGTCCAATAGATCGCAGTATCTTCAAATCCCCAACAGTAAACGAGGAAAGAACCCATGCGACGATTTTTCGCGCTCTAAGTATACGCACGCACACAAATGGTCTAAATGTATACCGATCCATGGTTTATGAGATAAAGGTGTCCTAGAACCGTTACTTTCTCGCGATTTTCAACTAACCGTTTTGACACAATGGAAGCTCGTTTTCACACACGCGTGGTGTGTGCAGTGGTCTTAATAGAGTTTTTTTAATCGACTAACCGGTCTATGGGGAAATGTATTAGTTTTTTTATAGGACTCCATCGATACCCTTAAGAAAGTTTTCGCTTTAGTACAGTTTACACATTGATATACAGTTTGGTACATACAGAAGGAGGTCCCACAGTTAAACACTGTCGGGGTAACCTCCTGGCCTCCCCTTTACTGAAACAACCTTTGTCATTCACCCAAATTCCATTGCTAGCTGCATGTATTGTTCAATCAAGGGCATTGTGGGGAAGCTGAACCACCAGCTTCTCTTACAGTGCACCCCCCACAATAATTTGTCAGCCCAGCTGCTCTGGGAATGTGAAATCGCCGTCATTAGCTCATTACTTTAAATTCGCCATTCTCTGTGAATTGTCGGAGGCAGCCGGTAAGACCATGTGGCTCATATTACAAAAGAGTTAATACGACTGCGAACTTGGCTGGTCAGCACGCGTTATAGCCTGCCTTTGTTCCTTGTACCGAGTAACAGAGAAAGGCAGGTTAAAGTTACCAGCAATCGTTTCTCAGCTCTAGATGATACTTCAGAAAGAGATGCGGAGGAGGCTCAAATAAAAATATTCATGCTCTTGATACGATTTTGGAGGACGGTGCGCGTTCTCAAACGTTCCGAGCATGCGCGGCAGAAGCTGGGCTTTGCGTCGAAACGTCATCAATCTGACCACGTCTGGGCAGCGGCACAACACGCAAAGCTCCGCAAAACACTGGGCCTCGTATTTTGGCCGACAACTTTTAAAGTCACTCCGAACGCGAGATTTCTACTTTTTACTACTGTGCGGGCTACCTACTCTAATTCAACCGACGGAACGCGGGCACTCCGTGGCAGTGGTGCACAGTTATGACAGTGTTGGCATCTCGTATGGCTCACGCTGGCCGCCTTCCCCTCCGACAGATGCAAGTGCGCCGTATCCGCCTGTTTCCCGTCTTTGGACGACGCTGGAGGGCTCGCTGGGTCGTCCAGCTATGCGTGAGTACATGCCCACACGCCGACATGCCTTTGTCTTGGTGCGTGCGTTTCCTCGGGGCCCCCTCCTGAAACCTGCTCGATTTACCACCGGTCGACGTCACCTTAGAGCCTCCGCGAAACGCTTCTGAAACTTCAACGGACACGACCAAGCCTTTTCTATTATTCTAGGAGGTGTCTTACCTGTTTCCCTGTAAGATAACGTTACCTTCGCCGAGAGTTGCGTACGCGCACATGGCAGCACTTCAAAGACAGATTTCACTCTTTTCCTTTGTTTTTATGTAGCTGGCATGTCAGTATATTTCGTGACTTGAAGCGTGTATTTCGAGCGCTGAATTTTGTTGGTAGATATATTATTGCTCGTGTTTAAAAATCAAATTATGAAAATGACTTCAAGGGGAGCTTCAGGCTTATAAAAAAAGAATGCCCTGTGTTTTTATTTTTTTTTTTGGCGGGTGAACAACTTTTTATATATTTAAGCTTGTTGAGTTACGTAAGGAACAAACTTTGACTGTTCATAAAAAAAGGTGACAGGTAAATTAGTTTATCTCGATCCGGAATTGTAAATAAGATAAAACAAGATTTGCGCCCGTGATGCTACTCGTTATACAAAAAAATTGACAGCTCGAGGTCAGAAACAGCAGTGGCGTAAGGAAGAGGCCCTGAGGAATGCCGCTGAGACCGCACAGACTGCACATGTCACAGACGCACAGAACACAAACCGCGCACGCACAATCCCGACCACCCACACACACGCACACGCACAAGCACCACGCAGAAGCGCTGCCCCAAGGAACATACCCTGGTGAACGCCGCCGAGGGCGCACAGACCGCACACGTCACAAACGCACAGAACACACAAACGCACACGCACAAGCCCGATCACACACACACGCACAAGCACCATGTCGTCTGCTGGGCTGCAAGGTTAGCACCTGCGAGGACTATCACTTTCTGCCTGTCGTCGATACTTCACCGAAACATGACACCTGACGAGACCTGAAAGCCGTCTTAACAACGCCTTATCCTTCTTGTGGCCACTTTTGAAGGGTCCGAGACAAATGTTTTATTTAAAACCCACGGCTCACCAATTTTATTGTGAGCTCGCATTTTTGGTCGATTTCGTGGGATCATGTTAAAATGGCGAAAAGAAAGGCTGAAAAACAGCATTTTCGACTGCAATATTGCCAAGCTAGAAAAGATCACCGATGCGTAGCTTTGGTGCATGGGTGGTTGGGTGGCGTGTAACAAGTACTGCAGCATGAAGATAAGCAAACTTATTTCCTGACACATAGGCGAGAAAAGCCAAGCAGGATCGCTGGCTTCTTGCTCGTCCACATCCTAGAATCCGAGCCGCTGTGTACATTCCGCACTTTTGGTGACGCTATTTCCGTATTGGGTCACTCAGGAGACCGGTATTTTTGCGGGACCATCTGTCTGCTAATTACGTGGTGCCTAGGCATTGATATTGAGGTTGTGTTTGTCGCACGTCGCCACGTTTATGGGATCTTAGCGTCTTGAATCAATCAATCAAGCAATCAATCAATCAAGCAATCAATCAATCAATCAATCAATCAATCAATCAATCAATCAATCAATCAGTCAGTCAGTCAGTCTGTCTGTCAGTCAGCCAATAAATAAATAAATAAATAAATAAATAAATAAATAAATAAATCAATCAATCAATTTTGTTAGTCTTTGGAAGTTGTACGTAGTGGTTATATACAGAAGACGGTCCCATGGTCAAAGGCTGTAATGGGGCCTCCTAAGACCGGAGATTCCGCTATGGCATGTTTTTCATAGTTATTGACGAAGAATGTTGCCAAGCTGGCATTGCCCCTCTCAGGAGTTGTCTATGTCTCTCTAGTCTGACTCTTCTCACAGCTAGTCGACATTGGCGTAGCCCTGGCCAGAAGTAGATTTTCTGCGCATTTACACTCCATTTTCCGTTTTGTTGATCCCTCTATTTACATTCCGTTATCTGCGTACATTGGGTGCTCACGTACCACAGGCTGTGAAGACCCTTCTGGGACCGCAATAACAGGAGGAGAAAGATAAGGACGGTTGCATGTTTGCGTATCGACCGCTCACCTCTGCGATCCCTCCGCCTCATTCGTCAATATCATCTTTTAAGGACAAAAAATAAATAAAACAAAGATACCCCAAAGTTACCCTCAGACGTCAATAGTCTGAAGCTAGGGTCCTCGTTACCTTCATCACCGTCCACTGCAGAACGAAGGCATCTGCCTGCACTACCCCAATCCGCTCTTTTCCCCCAATTTTGTTCGTATTATTAAAGCGAAGCTTTAGTGTCCTCACTGATGCCGTTGTACTCCAATATGCCGTGCAGGAAGGCCAACTTTCTCTGACGATAATGATGAATGATCGTGGGTGAAGTAAAAGAAACCAACGCTTCCTTCCGTGGCCGAAACCGAACCTGGGTCCCTCGCGTTATGAAGCCAGCGTCTCTCCGGGGGCTCCATTTCGATATGGTCGAATCAGGCATTGATTCGCGCGTACAGCCCAAACCCGAACGTTAGGAATGCGCAGTGCACACCCGAGAGTTGCTGTGGGTGTTGTAGAAAAGTGGTGCGTTCCTCCAGAGTAGCACATACTCGCTGTGTGGGATTGGCCAACCAAAGCATCCATCACGAGAAAGCTTCGCGTTAAACTATCGTCGTTTGCGCTGCTGAGCATGAGGACGGGGGTTTGATTCCCGGCCGTGGCTGCCGCTTTTCTGATGGAGGCGAAAAGCAAAAAAAACGCCCGTGTGTTCGAGATTTCGGCGCACGTTAAAGATCCCCAGGTGGTCAAAATTAATCCGGAGCCCTCCACTACGGCGCGCCTCATCGCCTGCGTTGTGTCGGCGCGTTAAACCCCACAATCAATCAATCAATAAATCAATCAATCAACCAATTAAACTATCGCCGGCGTTAGACAGAGGGGTGCATGATTTTTCCAGCATCGAGTCACGTATCATTCCTGGTCCGGTTTCTTAGAAGTAACCATTCTGTTATCCCGCTGGTCCACGGGTTATCATTTGAAGTTTGTGCCCTTCGCGTATTTTCTTGTGTGCGAGTACTCCCGTGCCACGTTTTTGGGTGATCAACTGCACTGATCAGAGCTCCTTATGGAACGATGAAGCCTCGTGGAGGTGCACCACTGAAGAAAGGAAAAGGGAGAAAAAGGTGCACTCCTAAGCGTGAGAAAATGTTCCAACGTCTTTTTTTTTAGTTATTCTAGTCAGCGAAGAAATTTTAACCGGTTTAAACACTAACTTTAAGTCAGTGATATCCGATTGATCTCTGGGAATGAGAGCGCCGTCGCAACCTCCACAGCAGGGACCTCCCCCTTCCCCGCAGAAGAAGGCCTCGCGTCGAGGCGTTCGGTGAGATAAACACGTTATACTTAACAAGGCTCTCGATCCGCCCAGTAGATAAAGGGATGCGATCTGCACGCGGCAGGAGAGGCCTCTTCGCCTGTGCTCCGTCACTGCTGACTTAGGCTTCGTGGCGTAGTGTTTTCACTCGCGATGCTTGGACCGTGCGTGGTAGGACACCTCGTTGGGTGAAAATTCCCGAATTCCCGTCGACAGCCGCCTCGTTTCTGTAGCGCGTGTGATAAATGTCCTTTCTATCCTGCGGCAGGGTGGCTGCGGAACAAATCTAGCGATACGCGCTCATTCGATATGACGGTGCGTCGCTGTTAGTTTGTGAGGTTTTTTTCTAGAGACTCACTTGTTTGCGTTCGGTACTGTGCGCGCACAGATCCCCTTTATTTACCGCTAAACATACAAAACTTCAAAACCCCTGCGACTTGTAAACCTTATAACTGCTTTTTATTTGTTTGTCTTAGGAACGGATGCATCTTTAAATATAAAAGTAAGTGTAGTAAGAACTGCTTTGTTTATTCTACTGCCCGAACGAGCCCTAATTAATAATTGCCAGACTAAAAGATTTCATCGCGTTCTGGTTAAGATTTTCTTCTTTTAGGGAAAGCTCCACATGCATACACGCCGTTTGGCTGAGCAAGTGCCGGCGGGAACATGTATATATTATGATCGGAGCATTTTCAAAGCAGATTCTCTGTGCTTATAATGCGAAATTAACGGACGTGCTTAAATGAAAGTGAAAGAAATTTGACTTTGACTTTGAGTGCGTACCCTCATCGATGTAATCAGCTCACACAAAAAAAAACTGTAGCATACTTCCTGCGTGACAAACAGTAATGTAGGATGATTTTAGCTATTTTAGGATAATTTTAAGCTGGAAGAGATTGTTAACTCAGAAACTAATACGACACAGTTTCTTATTCCAGAAGGCGCTTCATGACGCCTTCGGGACCGCTTCTTCACCATGCTGCTTAATAACAAAATAACACTTCGGTGTTTTAACACGCCGAAGATACACACATTGGCTGTGAGGCGCGCCGTAGTGGATGAACGGCAGCACCTCACCTGGGAATCTTCAACGTGCGCCGAACCTTCGACACATGGACATTTTTGTTTTCCTTCTCCATAAGAAAAACTGCCACAGGAGCCAGGATCGAATCCGCATACATGTGGTCTGCCGCACAACACTTTACCATGGGGCCCACTCCGGTTTTTCTTTTACTATTATTATTGATTGCTGACCTACTTCGGTGGGCACGTCGCTGAACAACACAAACGCTACCACCGCGAATTCAGCTGATGCCATGGTTCCACACAAAAGTCAACCCGAAAACCGTGTCTGCGCCTGTGGCACGGTACATTCCAGCATCATTTCGTGCTCGCTTAGGCGCATGCGCAGGGTACACGTTTACTTCAAATCGTGTGCTGGGTTTCTCAATTCGCGGTATTCTACCATAGTTGATAATTCAGCTACCTTGTCGGTGAAGGAGGCATCCGGGAGTATTCGGAGTTTACTTGTTTAAAAATCGCCGTTGGATGTTTTGTCCCATCACGGGTTCCACCTAATCGTGACATTTTCGGTTCCATCGTGGATGCGGAGGCCGCGTGACCAGCGTCATTGCTATTGCGACGAGGTGAGAGCGCGTTGCTACAGCGAAACGGGGGAGGGGGTGCTGTTTCTATGGTAACCAGGGATGAACTGCGATGGAAAGATAGGGTGCACTTATTTCTCAGGTTCGGGCCACGCGCTCCTTACTTGCGTTTTATTTCTCTCCTTGGCAGCCTTTCGTTCATATTTAAAGTACTTAGAACGCAGTGTTCTGCGTTGTGTCGGCGTAGAGTAGTGGTTGAGCCTCTCTCCGGTCTCCAAGCGACCCTGGATTGTACTCTGATCCTTCCCATCGATTTGTTTATGCTGATGGCGTAACCCGTGCGGCAGGTGTTGGGGCTGGCGTTAGTTCTGGTGGGAGAGGCCCCGTGCTTTCCGGCAGCGCCTCTCATTGCGGGCGCCAGCTAATTGTGCGCTTTCGCAGACCTATCCAGGCAAATTTTTAGCGTAAATACATGGCATTGCTATAATACAGTATCTAACGCAAATTGTCTCTCTGTCCCTCATTTCTCTCATAGTCATTATAAAAAATCGAGCGTCCCCTGTAAAGGGTGCACTGCCTCAAGTATACCCTTTAGGCGGGTAAGCCATCTTTCTGAACGGGGGCGTGCAAGTTTTTTCCGGTTTTAGAAAAAAAAAACGATAATAGCTCTCACATTTTATTCCTATCGACGTGCTTACAGATGATAATACTGAGAGGCTGGAAGACGCAGGGAGAAAATGGTTCCCCGCCAAATACGCGGGGAAACATTTTTTTTTTTTCTGTAGTGCGCTCGGAGAGAAGCGAACGGAGATGCTAGCCGATTTCAAATGAAGAAACGTCGCTAAGCAGTTCCTAAAAAAAATGGGAAAGTCAGCGCACGCGATACTGCAACGCAAAATGAGAAACGCTTTCTGCTTTTTGGTCGGGTGATTAGTGAGCTTATTACAGCGCGGACCAGTATCGTCGCGTCGTGCGTCGCGCGTCGTGCCTTTTTATTACTTTTCCAACTTGATACGCACTGGCTTATCACCCGTCCGCTTCGCTCACATTCAGGGGGTGAAACATTTATCTCCCTTATTCTTTCCTCAGCTCCTCCCGGTGGCGCGCGGGACATGTTTTCCAAGGAGAGGGGGAAAATAAAAAAACGAACGAATAGCGTCTCCGACATTTCCCGCCTTGGCAATGCGTCCGGGCAGAATAACAGGAGCGGTCTTTCCTGTCGCGTCGTTCTTTTTGCGGGGCTCGGTCGCAAGCGGCGGAATTTCCTCGGGGCCGCCCGCTTAATTCCTGCGCGCATGAAAGAGCCACGGGGCCCTGACCGCCGTCGCCACAGCTCGCACACAATGCGACGACGCGTCCATTCGCCGCTTCTTAGAAACGCCGCTCTCCGCCCGCGAGGCACCGTCGGAGACGCACGGTGATACACTCTTCTTTTAGGGCCACGACGTCCTCGTCTTTGCGGTGAGCCCCTTCTTTGTGGCAGGCGCCGTTCCTCTCGTAGAGGTGCTCGTTTTTTTACTCCTTCATCGTCCTCTTTGGGCATCACCGAAGGGTATTAACAGTAGCGAAGTAACCGCTAGACAAGAAGCCGTAACACACTTTGCTATGTTTCGTCAGCTATGTTTCGTGTCGATCGGGACTTGTAAGCCTTGTTTGTTCGGGTTAAGCTGTGTACCCACGACCAGATCACGGCGGCACCTTTTGGCAGCAGGACATGCGGTAGCGTAAATTGTGTATCGTAAGTAACAAGTTTGATGTAGCGTACTTGAATGGTCACACAGGTAGTTCGTAGAAGAGACTCTTCCTTTATTATTGCAAGACCTCTTTTCCCACCTCCACATAAAACGTAATCTACACGCGACGGTTTTCGGTAGCCATGTCCCGCCTGCTCTTTATTGTTTGACGGGCTCTAAGTGATCGTTGTGGGTATGTAGGGCACACTAAATACCAAAATAAAGTCGAAGTATTCACCAAAAACCGTCCAGCAGCCGACTGTACCACGCCTCCAACGTGCCTGTTTTCCTTTTTCTTCTGACGGCGCCTCTTCCGTCGCGCACCTTCTCGCCAATAAAACCTCTTTGCGATATTTAGCAAAGATAGACATTTATGTTAGCTTGACATTTTAAAATAAATTGCCATCCACCTTCGATGCAGCCATCAGGCCACAAAAAGAAGGTGCACACGATCATAATAAAACTACGCATTTATAAAACGAATTCTTCTGGTCCGGCCTTCGGGCCCAGGAAAGTCGTTTATTCTACCAGATGAGCTAACCAGGAGGCTAGACGTTTGTAGCGCGAGGGCCAATTAATAGACAACTCTAAGTGGAGGGCACGTGTTACTCCATCAGTCGATGACTGTTGAGGAAAGCCCCCATTGTTGGAGTAAGTTTTTTCGATGAAAGAGTTGATGTTCACTAAAACACAGCCATGTCTCCTCAAAAAAGAGCCAAACAGCTTTTTGTAGCGTGAGCTACACTGGCCGAGGTTAAGCAGTTTCGCGTGTCTCCTGGAGATCCGTGCTGCGCATGCGCGAAAAAGTGACGTCACACGGCGCACAGAACATTGCTCGCTGCCCGGCGTCTCTCACACACCCCCCGCGTCCAGCGTCTTCGCCGACCTTCGTTCCGCACGTGGCGGCCCGGTCCACTTGATGATCGTGCGAGGGGTGACCGGGTGTGGAACCGATGGCTCGTGCGTCGCAGCAACACCGGCGTGCGCCTGTGGAACCAGCTTAGCTCTGGGGCGATTGGTGACGCTACGCCGGAGCCGCTTGATAAATATACATGTGTCTCATAATGCGTATACCGAGTGTGTGTCATTGAAGCAGCAGTAAGCATGATAATCAAGCTAATCTTAGACAACCAGGAAAGCCAAGAATAACCAGCTGAACCTTAGCTCACGTTACGTATATCCTGGCATAGCCGAGCTAAGCCACTGCTATTTTTTTTTCATCCAACCGTTTCGCTTTCCGCGGTAATGAGCGTCTGAATTTAAGGTGAATGTCAGTCTTTCCTTCGCGGAAACTTACCAAGGCATCCCTGTAGCGGTCAGCTCATTGACTTCTCGCTAGGTCCAGGATCCAACCATTATTAAGATTTTTTAAGCGCAGCTTTAGTGTCCTCACCGATGCCGTTGTACGCCCATACGCCCTGCAGGAAAGCGAACTTTCTCTGACGATGACGATGAATGATCCTGGGTGAAGTGAAAGAGTGAAACGCTTCGCGTGGCCGGAATTGAACCTGAGTCCCCCGCGTTATGAAGCCGGCGTCTATCCCATCGCTCCATTCCGACATGGTCGAAGCGAACGCCAAGTAGCAGGCACCGATTCGCGCCGCACACCCCAAACCAGAACGTTAGGCCTACGGACTGCACGCCCGAGAGTTTCTGCGGTTATTCTAGAAAAGCGTTGCGTGCCTTTAGAGTAGCACATAGCCGCAGTGTGGGATTGGCCAACGAAAGAATCCATCGGGATAAAGTTTCGTCGCGTTCAACCACCGTCGTCGTTCGACGGTAGGGTGCATGGCATTTTTAATTGCATGATGGTATCTTGGACGTAGCGAACTGGATCTCGATGGCAATGTTTGTGTGGGTTAGTTGGATTGCATTTTGCCGTCCTCTAGTGAGAACGCTTCTAGAAACTGTTTGCGCCAAGCCGTCCTGGGTGAAACCTAAAGCAAGCACAATCACAGTCTGTACTTACCACCTTAGTCGTATATCCCTCAGCACCGATCCTCAGACGGTGACCGTTTGCTCGTTAGATTTAAAACAAAAAAAGTGAAACGTTTTTCAAGATTGCCCTTCCGTACCACGGAACGAAAATGTGCAATCAAAAATGAAATAATAATTTAGCCTAGCCGAAGAATTGTTGAGAAACGATAAATAAAAAAAAAACGTTTGTCCACAGCACAGCCCACCCAAGGTGATATGAGTTGCATACTCTTTACAATGCTAATACAAATGTGCCGAAGCCGAATTATGACGTACTTCTAATCGGTAAGCTTACGTTCCTGTAGCCAGTTTGCTTACCTTCTGTAAATGAAGTCTCCGCTAGGCGCGGATCTCCCGGCAACTTATTGTTGCCGTCATTGCGGATGAAGCCTTCTTTCCAGGCCCTGTACCTGCTTGCAATTTGCACGCCGGAAGTTGTCCGCGTGAGTGTACGTTGTAGTGCGCGCTCTCCAAGCCAAGCCAAGACTGACCCGCGCCGCTGTTTCCCATTCAAGACGTTTGTATTTCCAAGCCAAGCCAAGAACGATTCGCGCCGCTGTTTCTCATTCAAGGCGTTTCCCAACGTTACGTAGTTCCTAAATCCTCCGCAGGAAGGCTTGCGAAAAGTTTTTGTCTCTTGGGTCACAGACATCGCATTTTTTGTCAGCCAGAATGAGTTTCGTATCAGTTTTATTTTGACGATTACTCTTATCACCAGTAGCCAGATATCACTGTGACTCCCCGGCCTCATTTGTTCACGTGAGGTTGGGTCTTACTTTTGCAAATACGCAGCACTAAATGTTGCCTGCCCATCCGCACGTTAACAATGACGAAATTTACCTAATTTCGGTGAGTGGCTGTGTCTAAATGGTGAGCGGATGTAGCGTTCGACATTAGTTAGCGCCGGTTAACTGTGTACGGTAACTTAGGATGGTTTCTTGTTTGAAATAACAAAAGAAACGGGAGAGCGTACAAGACGAATCAAATATGCTTGCCGTAGCACAAAGCGATGTCGGCCTAGTCGTTTACGTTATGTCTACTTAAAATAAAAAGATGACCCGGTAACGTGACTCTGCGCGGTTCTGTTTCTGGACTGTTCAAAAGCACGAGTGAGCAAGTGAATCTACTGCATGGCTCGTCTTCTCCTCACTTGATGTCTATTTCCTTTTGTACACTTGTTTCCCATAGATCCTGCATTTGTTACTGCATGATAAATTCAATTGGCATGAGTATAGACAGTCTTCAACCTCAGCTGCTGCATTACACTCGCTTCCCAATAAAATAAAGCGACGCGAATGAAACACTCCGTGCATGTCGCGGCGACCTATATCCACGGGAAACACTCAGGGACAACGCCACCTCGCACCACCACCCCTCCACACCTTTTTTTTTTCCTTCTTTACCAGCGCCACACACGTTCCTCACAAGCACGCGCCACTTTTACACCGTAAAGCACAGGCCACTTTAACGTACTTGTGAAAACATAGCTCGAAGTGCGTGTATGCAAGTCGTATATAAGCCGTTGACTTGTCACCTGCTTATAGCCAGCTGGCCAGTCTGCGTTTTGCCCCCTAAAAATAACGCATACACATCACCCGACGTAATTAATCACTGATCGTGACAAGTGCGTGGGCTATTTTCAACTTTCCTAATGCAGCGGGTCGTTTTAATTTACTCTTTTTTTTTCTTTCGTTGGTTAAGAATTCCTTCTTTTTTTTATTTCCCCACCCATGCGTGGTGTTTGCGAGCAAGACTTTCACTTAATAAGCACTTCCCGTTTCCTCATCTACTGACACGAACGACCAGATTGCGCTTAACAGAAGCCACCGCTTGTGGGACCATGCACTTGAAATAGGGCTCAGCCACTAAAAGCAACGCATTCACCCCTTCTGGCGATCGCTCCCGCTGAAACCTGAGACGCTCTGGGCATGCGCCTTACCAGAAGGCGGCAGAAGCGGCGGCAGCAGCAGCAACCGAAGCATCGTGTCGCCGGTAGCCGGCAAACGTACGTACACGAAGCACGGCCGGAGCCTGCGAGCCCTGTCCATGTTAGATAGACTTCTCTATGGATGGCATGAGAGCACCGAGATCCCTCCAGCCCCTCGTTTTCGACTCCTCTTCCCAGATGTTGCGCTTGCTGCTGTGGCATAATCATCACTAGCCGTTGTCGTAGACTCCACTATGTAGCATGTCTCCTCCGTGTCCCCTTACTAAGCCTGGTAGACATATTTCTTCCCTTTTTCTTATTCTGGAATGCTTCCCCCTTGTACTCTACCGTTCTATCCCTCTTTGTCCCTAATCGTTATTCGTACCGCATTTCTGTAAAAACATCGCCTTTCAATACAGCACTCGGAGAGCCTCGCTAGTTGGACATTCTGTAAAACTTTTTGTCAATACATTTGGCAGTCATCGATTTCGAAAGCACTTTTTAAACGATTCGCACTGGCATGGTTCCGTTAATTGCGAAGGAAAGCTGTGGGTATTCGAAATAAGGCGCCAAGGAGCAGCAGTTCTTCCTTTTTCTGCTGCAGTTCTTTTTCTGTATCTATCGGGACGGGGTGGCGGCCTTGGGAGCTCAGCGGCACCTAGGGTCTTCTTTCCGAGCACTAAGGTCCTCCAGGTAGCGCGAGGCTAATGCTGTCTTCCAAATTTTGTCTGACTGCCACAGCAGCAAGGTAGCGGCACCTCGGATCAGGAGGAGGAGCTCAACGACATCCAGGTGCGACTGCCGAACCGGACGCCCCCTAGCGACCACCAGCAGCAGCTGACACCGCCGCCGCACCACATCGTCACCATGTCGCGGTCGAGTCTGAACAACCCGGCACCGCTCGTGACCACAATGACTTCCTCGCACGGCCCGCCGCTGTGCGTCACAACGGCGGTGGTCAGCTACCCCGCGGTCGGCCCGTCCGACAACGACACCAGCTGCGGCGGCAGCGGTGGCGGAACCTCGACGAGTCTAGTTGGGGGACCGGCCGCCACCGTCGCTGCCGCCGCCGCCGCCGCCGCCAGTGGCGCTGGGGTCGCGAGTGGTGCTTCGAGCGGCCCCGCGAGCTCCGGTGGCCCCATGGTTCGCATTTCGACACTGTGATGAAGAGACAGCCTATAACAATACCTTCACCGACAAAGACAGACACACTCCGGGAAGGAGACCCGCGGAGCCCTTCAGGAAAAGAATCCAATCCGCCGGCCAGTTTGCAATCCACCTATATCCGGCTTCCCGCGTTGATGCGGCCGTCTCCGGCTGAAGGGCGTCCCGCGGGAACGCGACCTCTCCTGTTCTCGCCATCACCAGCTCAAAGCCAAGTTTCCTGTTTTGTTGCCGCGTCGAACGAGGCAACGCCTCGGGTTTTCCCCATTCCACGCCAAACAAGGGAATCCAGGTCGCTAGTCTCACGCTTCCACCATACTCATGTTGTGTACATAGACGTGAGAGTAAATACGGAAAAAGAAGAAATTAGCGCGAGCCGTGCACTGGGTGAGAGCGTTGGTGGAGTGGTGAGCTCTTGCAGGCTTGGTGCAAATCATATGCAACCGAAGACGTCGTGATATATCTCATGCCAGCCATCCTTTACGCCTAATCGTTCGTCCCTAGGACAGAGGCGCTCTTCTCTTCTCTAAGATAGGAAATTTAGAATTTTCAAGATTACGCGGGCCGCAACTGCGTCAATTTCGAGCAATATCATTCTTCTCCGTATAAATCTTCCGCGCTTTTCATTTATTTTTATTCCTGATATTGAAGCACGACTGCAACAAAATCGCTTACAAGTACCTGCAGTTCCGACTTAAAACAGCATTCGGAATTGTTGGGGGTTTTCTTTGGGACATAATGCATCTCTGATGTAATCTTTTTGTTCGCAGTACACGCTATTCTAACGGCTCATGCATGTTAAAACAGAGTGAAGCTTAAAAAGTAAACAAAGCAGTAGCACTTGTGATACCTGCTAGGCCTCTAACGCTCAACCGTTCACTTCTTACCAGAATTGCACTTTCTGCGATTGTAATAACACCTCACCATGCTACAGAAGACGGTAGGAACACCTTTCGCAGCACCAGACGCGCAATCTTCCACAATCATAAGAGACCAAACATTGAGGGAGAGGCAGGCTATGTTCCGAGTATAACGGCGCATGAAACGATACGAGAACTTGAGCAGGGAGCTTTCGAGTGCTTGCTGATTTGCTTAGGTCAAAACAAAAAGAAAGACACACGACTTACAGATCCGTGTAATCTTTTTCGGCGGAATCTTCCAAGAATAGTATATGAATACAGCCTATTTTGATATACGCTGAGCGGCCTCATTTTCTCGGTGCGAACTTGCAAGTTAATCTCTCGTATCTTTATCTTCATCTTCACTTTTTGCGGATGTGGTGCTTTTTCCCTGCACAGCTTTCGGGGGCCAGATACGTGGTGCGTTTTATTTTTGCTACACACAAGCACTCTCACACGCACAGCCCACACGCAAAGTGCGCGCAGCTCCTAGACGCCACCGTGTGCTCAGAACTCCGTTATCTGTTCTCGGACGAACCTGAGAGAAAAACAAGAAGAACAACAAAGAAGAAGAAAACAAAAAGGGCCAATTTGCTGTCGTCACTGGCGCTTTCGTGTCCTGCCTGGCTTTGCTCTTTCACCACTGGACTCCAGCCAAACTACGAGATGCACGAGCGCAACTTCTGCGCGTTATTCCTTCTGTCCCCTCAGCGTGCGCGTATGCTTATAGGTCGCGAAAAGAAGGTTGCGTCAACGGCATCGACCTGTCTCTCTCTATCTCTCTATCTCTCTCTTTCTTCAATCGCTCTCTATCTCTCCGACGAGTTGGCAAAAGAAACGAGCGATACACGAAGAAGCAATGAAGTGTGTCTAGGCAGAAGAAGGCATCATGGTCGCTCTCACTGTGCAACCGAAGAAGATTTAATCTCTCTCTCTCAACCCCTACAAGAAACGCGTCCGACGGCATCGAGGCCGCCGGACAAGCCACGTGTACCAGCTCTGCGCATCTCTTAGCTATCTGTCGCTACCAGCCACCTGTGAATGCACGTCTGTGCGAGTGTGTGCTTGACGGTGGTGTGTGCTCCCGCCAAAGACACCGAGTGTGTGATGATGATGATGATGAGGATGAACACTTCGGCAGCAGCGCCGTCATGGACCCCGGGGGTGGAGTCACCCTTCTCTAGAGACAAAACAAAAGCGAACACTGTGTGTTCACGCTCGTCGAACTTTGGTGTGTTTGTTGTGTTTCTGTTTTTTCCAGACTGTTGACGAAATACTTCCCCATAGCAAACAAAAATATTTAACGGAGGCTCGCTCACGATGTTGACAAAAGATAAGAAGCTGTAAGTTTTCTCGTGGAAGTCCTCTTTTATTTTTTATTGCCTTGGCCTATATTTCGTTGTTTCTCTGATAACTGTTGGGAGGCTTGTGACGTGTTAGGCTGAATGTTGCTGTTTCTTGAACAACGTGTCTAGTCGCACAGCAGGTCACAGAAAGGTGCATGCATGTAGCGTATCTTAAATTGGTTTTGATATTCTTTAGTTGCCGTTAGAAGTAAGCGTTAGGAGGCGTGATACCTCACGCGAGAAAGAAAAAAAAAAGTGGTACATTGTTGACGCTTTAGACAGCGAGTCGTAACGTCGTTAGCCCACACTGAATTGCTTCACTAGGCCAAAAGATTTCTTTTCAAGGAACCGCAACTTTCTTCTGTTCGCGTTCGTTCTTCTTTCGTTTCTTCTTTCAACGTGCTTTTCCGTTTCAGAGCTTCGTTCTGCCGTGTCAATGTGTGCTTCCTTGCGTACGAGATGTTGCCTTGCTTCAGTGATTTCAGCCTTTTATGCAAGACCCGAGCATCTCTCTCTCTCTCTCTCTCTCTCATCCGCTTCCTCCGGAAACTTTGTCCTGGTTGTTGTTGTTACTGTTTGCCGCGATTGGTTCGCGCTGCGCTCACTACGAACCAATGTGTCTCTCAACCGAAAACGTTCTTGTCTTATAGAAAAAAAAAGCACGAAAGCTATCTCTTTACCGATCGTGTTACCATTACCGCCAGTTTAGCTCTGTCCCAGAATCACGTCTTACGAAACGGAGCTCACTGTTTTCGGTGTTTAACAGCAAGGGGCCGCGAAGAATACAACGCCGCAGGGCCGACCTTATAGTTTCCCCACCTGTAGAACTGCTGCCCAGTACGCCTTTCCACCTTCTGATTGTCCCTCTGGTTTCGCCATCACGAGCGGTGTTCGTCCAGACATGCTATCGCAATCATTCTGTTGTCTGACTCCCAGAAAGAAAGGCGCGAAAAGTCGATCACGGTTTGCCAGTTCGCTGCGCGAAGTGTTTGGAGAAATAGTGCCTGTGAAAGGTCTACGCGCCGCGAACCGTTCATGAACGCGGGTGCTTCGTTGGCGGCGATTCCTTTACGTGTCGTGTGCTGACTCTCTGGCTTAATTCAGCGCGGGGTCCGAATGGCGGGGAAGGGAAAAAACGCTAACGCAGCGTTCCAAGTCGAAAAAAAAAATGGCTTCACGTTTGTTATTAGATCGCTTGTAGCTCGCCGTAACGATCGTCTGCGAAACGAAAAAAGAGGGGCTCTCTTCTTTTTAACACCGAACACTGAAAGCTCTGCTTGGAAACTAATCGAGACTCCAATAGGTGAGAAGCGCGGTTGTGAAATGACGAGAAAGAGGCAAAACGGAAAGGAACGGCGTTGTCGGTAAACAGCAGACGACATTTTTGTCCAACTTTTTTCACCTGTCGTCTGCTTCCTAGTCTTAGGAGTGGCCAACAAGCCTAGAAGCTCGTCTGGTGCCTAAACATTTCAGAAGAGATTTAGCTCGATGTAAAATAATCCGCGGTGACGCGAATCTTCGTTGTATTAAGAAGCGGCGTGCCGCTAACACCGCCGCTTGGTGGCGTTCAGTCAGTGTTCAAAATGATCTAGTTTTGCGCCGGACGTGAAATGACACTGAAATGGGAGCACTTGGCACGTTGTCTGTGATAGTTTCGCGATAAGCGTGCTTGGCTTATTGGACTTATTTGATGAACTAGGGAGAAATAGTGGCTTAAGCGTCAGTCCCTGCTAACATGGCTCCGCGGTAGCTGCGACCCAGTCGAAGGAACAGCAGACGACGTGCCTCTGATCTTTAGGTAGGACATCTTGAAAACGTGACTTCGAGGCTGGTTGTGAACACGGGTTCGCCGTCAACCCTCTGAGAAAACGACCATCGGTGATTGGAAACAAGACCTTGCCGAGTAAACTTTACGCTTGTGTTGTGAGTAGCTTTTCGCAGAAAAAGATATGTATATATCGGAAGGAGAAATTACGGGAGTGGAAGTGTCGTTGAGCGCACAAATGTGTACATGCCGAGCACGTTTCGGTGGTATATCGGGGGCCGCTTTTCCTTGAATCCGTCGGCTGCCGTAGGGCCTTTCTCTTTCTTTCCGGTTATTTTTCGGGCAAAATAGTATTTTTTTTAATGTGTGATCCTTGAATTCTCTTTCCTCGCTAAGGCAAGGACTAGAGGCAGGGGAGAGTGTCCAGTTAGTGTTGTTGTACGTTTTTCTCCAATGCCGCGAAGCGTAGTTTGGCGTGTGCGAAGGTGTCATAGACGCCAAGGGCCGGCTTGACAAGAGAGAAAAGTCGTGTTTGATTGGAACGGCACAAAAACGAAATATCCCGGCCCTTCCTCGAAGAAAGGAATGACGAAAACGTTTTTGACGATATTTTTGTTCAAGATTCTGTAGCCGGTAACGACTAAAAGAAGGTTACAGGGTAGTCCTTCGATGGAAATTAGACACGAGACCCCAAACGAAAAAATGTCCGAGCTCCTAGAAGAAAAAAAAAACGTTTATTTGTTCCTGCTGTGAAATTTTTAGTAAAGACTTAAACTGCGCTGCACTTCACGGTTCTGTTGATCTAGGAATAGCGAAAGAACAAGACTGAACATGACGGGACGCGGTCAAATGTCATGACGGGACGCGGTCAAATGTGGTGTTTTGTTTTCCGTCCTCTTTTTCTAGTCTCTAGTTTGTTGTAGTTTACCAACTGGGCCATTTAAAGAGGGTTGTTCGGTGCGTTTATTGACAGACTTCTTTTTAATTTTGAGCGCGCTTAAGCTTCGCTTTTAACCAGGTCACACGATTGCGTTACCACGCCCCGTTCGCATCGCATGAAAACTATCCGAGCTGTGAAAACTTTCCGCTCCCGCTCGCACGCTATTTGTGAGGGCATCGCCTTACGATTCCTAGTCTCCGTGGTCGCCGCAAGGTGGCGCTAGATGATTTTTCACTCACGCCGATTTTTCGGTCACGGTCAACGCCGCCGACGACGCCGGCTTTTCTGCGACGCGGGACCCGTAACGTTGCGCGTTAAAAGCGTCAACTTCCATTTGAGCGGTATTTTTTTGTGAAAAAAGAACTTCATTCCTTCCTACATCGGGTCTCAAGAAAGA
Organism: Haemaphysalis longicornis; assembly: GCF_048455015.1. Lineage (NCBI taxonomy): Eukaryota > Metazoa > Arthropoda > Arachnida > Ixodida > Ixodidae > Haemaphysalis > Haemaphysalis longicornis. The sequence continues at coordinate 47,318,351 of NW_027526460.1, forward strand.
ATTGCCGGGTGGGTTGGTCTGCTGCCAGCGAGTCTCTGAAAAAAGCGAATTTCCCACGCATCTTTGTTTCCAGTCATGCAAGCAAACTGGGGCGTTCCGTTCGTCGTCTACCGGCACCTTTAGTTCCGACTACGTATTACCTTGCACAACCATTCCTTTCGTCAGTCACAGCCCTCGCCTTCTAAAAGCGATCTTTTTTTCTTCTTGGTTCCGCACTCATGAACGCAGTAATTCAGCTCAAGTACACGGAGCAAGCGTGACGTGCCAGTACAATAAATAACAGAAGGCCCGAGGTGACTTCTTTTTAGTTTCCTTTTTTTTTTCCTTTGGCTCTTCTGCGCCCGTACAAAGTATAGCTGCGTAGACGTTGTAGTCAATCGTAGCATTTTGACATATCGATGACCTTCGATTTCAACGCAAGGAGTAGGGGATGCGCATATCAGTTGTGACGGGCGTGGCGCATAAGTAGAAGTGAGCTCCCCCTCTCCTGTCGCGCGGCAAAGGAGGAGTACAGTGCACGCTTTTTATCTCAATTATGATCGGCTTCGTACACAGGACCCCGTCGTAGATCCCGTCGTTGCTTTGTAGATTAACTTGCAAAGTCATTTGGAAGAGTTGTTCTCTCGTGTGTTCAGTTGCGCATTAAATCGCCGATTGTTCGACGGTTCTTGAGCTATCGATCGATCGATTGATCGATCTATTATTGGAGAAACTTGAGCAGGTCGTTGAGAATTACTTTTAAAATTAACAACAGCGTGCATGAGGGAAGAACAAGTCCGTGTTGCTCTCTCTCTCTTTGTGCCTCGTTTGTGCGCGCTGTGGTTTTCGTTGCGGCAACACGCAGGCTTCGTGCTATCCGTGGGTCCGTCGCTCTTGGCATATTATAAAAATGGCCCGAATATATTGATGTTCCCGCTAAAGAACCGGGCGAGAACCTTGTCACCAGCCCTGTATAGTAGCGCTCCCGTGGCACAAACCGTTTCGAAAACGAGCTAATACGGATTCCCAGGAACCTGTTAACTGTTCTCAATTGCATCGCCGAAAAATGTACCCAACCGCTGCTTCCCTCCATCTACGCTCAAGAAATCGAGATTGCCGTTGAAAATTTGTCCCGAGTAATGGCGTCCGAAAGAAAACCAAATATGATGTTAAACTTCCGCTCGCGTAAACGTCCATAGATGATTAGGCAAGCCCGAATTCGTGAAACAGCGATCTACCACCGTCCCAAACGCTGCCGATAAGATTAGCAAAACTGGCGTGGAGTATGAATTGTCACATCGTGGAAATTAGTAACGGAGTAAATAAACGTGTAGTACAAACAAACAAATACAAAACGTTTATTCGTTGCTCGGGTTTACGGAGCGAACTGGACAGGCGGGTCGGACACGGACATCAAATCGAAATTAATGTTAGAACATTTAGACGAATTCGACAGCTAACTCTATAACTCTAAGCGAATATGGCGGTGATAATCAACGAAGAATCGATAATTAAGGAATTCGTGTGAACCGAGTTATGCCACTGCGATTTACCGGGATGACATCATCACTCTAGCCGCCGCTTCAACCTAAAATGGCGGCAGCGGTGAATGAATTGCCGCAGTGGTGAATTTTGGACACTTTATGCTTTTAAGTGGCCACCGAATTTGAGAGAAAATTTTATGCTGGCGGCTACGGAGAATTTTTGAACGTTATATTCTTATTTAACCCTGTAGAGGCTAAACAGCTCCACGAAAAAACAAGTCAAGTGATTACAAGCGTTAGTTCCTTTTTTTTCTGCCGGGCTCCTTTTTTCTCTCAATTCGCGGCTACATAAAAGAATCCTCTTATTACAAACCTTTCGAAAAATAAATTAAAATAAGGAATTAACCTCTGGTCTTCATGGTACAGCCGTCGGAGTCGGGGAAAGCGCTTGCTCATCCAGCGATAACTGGAAACGTGGTGCCTGCCGAAAGATATGAGAGGGGGTTGCTTGTTCAATATTCTATGGTAGGCGAATTCGGTAGAAAACGAGAAATATAAAGTATGGCTTTGTAAGGGGTGGCGCGGGGAGCCGCTTAAGCTAAATCGTCAAATCAAGATCCGAGCCGAGTGGGGTGATGACAAAGAACGAATTTCCGAGCCGGGGCCGGAACCACGCGTCCACGGCGGCGCCTCCAGGTCCATCGACATTGGGCGGCGCGTTAGGCCAGAAGATAGCGCATGCACACGTAACAGGTTGTAACGCCTACAAAGTGCTAGCTAGGTTTAACTAGTCGTACATGTATACTCTGACGTATTTCTACACGGACGTTGAGGAGAAAAAAGGCGGGGCGCTGTACTACTTGCTGCCGGTCACCACCGACTGCTGGGCCTCTTTTCGAGCGCTGTGTTTATTTTTAAATAATAGTAATAATAATTGTCGGTATTATTATTACTCGAGATCACTTTTTCAATAGCCAAGGAGAGCATGTAGCCAGCGGCACACGTGGCTAGAGGATTCGTCATAGAGCCGGCTAGGTAGAGGAGAATAGAGTCGTGTCGTTGCTTCCCGTTGTCCCGTTCATTTTTCTACCTGCGAACCGCGACCGTCGTTTTGGCATAGGTGCTTCGAGCGAGCCGCGTTGGTGCCTCTCGCGGGCTGTCCGTCCGGTTCGACGAGGAAATCCCGCTTTCCCCGGTTCAAATTTCCCGTCTCCCACTGTGACGCGATGCTTTGTGGATCTGACAGCTGGCGCATACAGCGCCCATACATCGGTACACCACACGTCGAAAATTCTTCGTTGACGCTACTCAATACTAGGCGTGGTGTCCGAGAAACAACAGGTGCTCACACTTAGAGCCCAAATCTAGTTTGAGGGGGGGCCAAGCTGGTTTAACCGATACGAATTTTTCCCGCCGAGATAAGACTCAGGAGTGCTCGTAGCACACGCCGGGCATTGTTCCCCGCTCATACCTCTTCAATCATTAAGTTAGATGTTTTGCCCCGACGGCTGTATACAAGCTAACGCAAGTAGCTATACCAGATTTAGTTCAGCAGAATCGATTCACAACCTTTTGTATCAAGTGGTCACCCCTTACACTAAAATGCAACACCGGGACTCTTATTAAATGGACATCGGCGTTCAGCTGACTCTACCCATTTTAAAATAACGTCAATCTAAATTCACTGTGCCCTCCCCCGCTCATTACAGCGACCCTCCGGACAGCTCGCGAGGGCAACCGTCGTAAGATGTCGCCGCCCAGTGCGGTTGTCGTGTATATAGCTAGAGTAACGTCAAGGATCCGTTCCAGGATCGCGCAGCGTTCTCACCACGCTCGACAAGCGTACCTGTTACAACAGCTGTCAACATTGTGTGACCGTTTAAAAATTGGGTGTTTTAGCGCGCTCGTGACGTCGTTTTCCCCTCCCTCCATCGTAGCCGCGGAAACAAAGCGCTCAGACGAGAATGCGCGTTTACAAAAAAGCGGGGAAAAATAATTGTGTTTAAAAAATTACAAGAAAGGGTGGCAACGGCGTTTATCGAAATACGTTCTCTGTACTTAAAGTCGGCCGCCTGCAACCTGGTCACTGCGTTTTCTGAATTTATTGTGTAGATCGTCCGTTGTTCCGAGCGCAGTTTGTAAGCGTGAAATGTTTAGTGATCAGAGTAACTTGTGGAATTGGAAGGCGCAATGAGGTTAATTGAGTGAATGCGGCTAAGTTGGGCGGCAGACTTTGCCCGGAGCCTTTAAAGAGAACACGGTTATCGTTTCGCCAGCAAAGAGCCGTTGCGAATGGAGATTCGCTAGGTGGTGGGCGGAGTTTGAGCGGGTAGACTGGTTCGACACATCGCGGCGACGTATTTGCGGGACATTTTTCGAACGCTACGTTTATTTTAAGACAGGACAAGACTAGACAATAGCCATTCCATTAAGAAAAACCTGCTTCTTGTCGCTTTTCCTTGGTCCGGTATTAAAGGTCTCGCTGGTTAGCTGTAAATTACTACGCGGAATTCGCCATGCTTGGCCCTGACCGTGCACAGTACAAGCATTTTTTGCGATTAGACGGTGCAGACTGGGGGGAACCTAAAAATTGCTTGCAAGAACAGCAATTTCAGCTTATAACTTGCAGCCGAGAGCTTCGGGTCTCATTTTGGGCATCGTGCACGCCAGAATTTCTTGGCTACTTCGTGTCTGTACACTTGTGCCGCACTTATTCGCTCGCTGCCTGAAAATAAAGCGGAACTCCTTGAGAAGGGATCCGGGAAGCTCAACGGGTTGTATTGACGAAACACGCGGCGTGCAAAACTTTTGCAATTTTACGATCGGACACACGGCCGCGATTTGTCTTCTGGTGACGCCGCCGTTTCCTACAGCTTATTGACGTTCTCTGTTGTCCAGCTGTTAAGTGGTTCTTCGTTGAGAGAGTAGCTTTCCAGTGCGCATCCTTTCGTTACTCCGTCTTTGAGCTAAAAATACCGATTTGATCGTGGAGTGCTACCGTGAAAACCACGCCCTCTTCCGCAGTGTTTGCGGCAGCACGATAAACATTAAGGTTCCTAAGGCCCCCTGAGTTCTCCACTGGCAGTTCTGTAGGTTGTTGCCTCTGTTATTGTCTGCGAGCATCGGCAATCAGAGGATGACCAATTATGGTCGAAATCGATCCGTTAGCCATCGAGCAAGGTGCGCAAATTCAAACGATAAATAACACCTTGCGAGGCTTTTGCAGGAAGCCAACGCCGAGATTACCGACACTTTATCGACCCTCTTTCCGTCACATTCTTTTTTTTTTTTGTTGTTGTTGTAATTGTTCCTGCCGTGAACTTACGCAGGCCTGTGATGTAACATTACCGACTCCGATCGGGCATACTATTTATATCTTGCCGATGTCTTATTCAACAATTTCGTAGCATAATCTACACTTTAAAAGGTGAATTCGTGCGAGACTAGTTCGAAAATAAGAAATGCTCCTTACGCATTTTTTTAATCGTCCTCTTGCGGACGCAAAACGATGGTGGGCGCATCCGCACACAATCTGTCGTTCCGACAGCGAATGCCGTCTACAACGGTCCTTCTCTCCGACCACGGCGGCCGTGACAGCGCGAGGTAGCGGCAGTCGTTCACTCTGACGTAGAGAGAGAAAACGCGGCTCCGCTAGCAATCGTTCGAGATATGCAACGAAACGACGCACCGCGACCGGCCTGAACGACGCAGACCATCTCGGGGGCCGCACCAACGCTGCATGATATGGCCTTATACCACGCCCCTTATCTCCTCTCCGTTACCCTTTCTTTCAAGTCTTCCTCGCGCGCACAAATCACGTTTTCTCTCCCCAAGTTCACAACCTTGTCGAGGACTAATCCGCGTTCTGTTTTACCGCTGGTCTGGCACGAGTCGCGCCGGTCACTTAGTTCCTCCATCACCCCCGACAAAAACCAGCAACATCCACATTTAAAAAATGAGAAATAGGGATGATACCGAGCTGGTGAGATCTCCCTTTTAAGGACCGCGTGCTCTCCGCGTTCACCAGGCGGTTCACATTCGCATCGTTCCTTGTGGCGTGACGGAAGCCGCGTATGTTATCACCGAGCCGGTTTTGCGTGATTCCCTTCTGGGTGCGAAGTCCGCCCGCCTCGCTAGCGTGCGGCGGAGGCCCGCGAATTGGGTCGGAGCAAATAATTGCTGGCGGCGGGCCCGTTCCCTAACCCCCCCCCCCCTTTCCCTAAACATTTCCCCCATTTTCCCCCACCCACTCCCCGTTTTTCCCTTTTCTTACCCTGATCCTTCATTTTTTTTCCTTCTTTCTTTTCTACGTCCCCCGGCGGCCGCCACACCTCGTGTCGGCCACACACGAATGCAATACACAAGACCCGGCGCAGTGTTTTTCTTTTTCTTTCTTCTTTTTTTCTTTTCCACGTGGCGGGTACTACATACTTGCAAGTGTCGTTCCTTATTGTTGCTGTTCTTCTATGTTGTGTGAACCGAGAGAGACATCTTTTTCCATTCATGTGATGTTCCACAGTTCCCAGTTCCCCGTTTCAATCATTACGGTAAGCATTTAATAAACTGCCTGGCTTACGAACGACCCGCCGTCTCCGATTCTTTTATTCGCGTTTCTTCTGGCAAGCCCTTCAGCGCATGCGCAGGCTTGCGGGCACCGCCGGCGAGGGTCTACAATAAAGGTGAGTGCGCCTGGCCTATTTCTTTGAAATACAACAGCTAAACGACTTGTACTTTGGTTGGAAAGGAGAATTGCTTGTGTATCAACACGGATTGTTCAGAGGGATGTTCAAAAAGCTCTGCATTAATCCATTTAAAAAGGGTGGAACACAAATTTTAAACACGGGATAAAGGAGCCCAGGAAAACGCATGAACACCTCGCCTCTTCTGATCCAGCCTTACCGTTTGCGCCTTACAAGCAAACCCGCAAAGGCGAGGTCCACTCCTAAACCATATACCTCTAGTTGTCACTCATTTGCAACTGCGCCTGCGCACCTGTAGGGGAGGAAGCGAAGATGGGACAGATGACGCCCTTTTTCGGTGCTTCGAAAATACATATTCATGCAACCCTTCCTTTGTCGTCCCCGCTCTCCGGGCATTATGGTTAATTAGATCAAATTTTTCCTAACCCTCATTCTTTCGGAATGAGGGTTAGGGAACGCCTCATTCTTTTTCGGAAGAAATTTTAAGACTGCTCACGCGCGGTAGGCCTGAACGCGGTGCTGCTGTGGTTCAACTGCTTCCACGCCACGGATCAACCCGCATCTCCGGGGTCAACAATCCAGGGATGTGCCGCGCGGGAGATTTTCCCTTTTTCGGGGACTTTTCGGTTGTAATTTTGGCCAAAAGGGGAAGGGGGATTCTTTAATAGATGCAGGGAATTTTAGGAGTCGTGGAGTAAAAAGAAAAATAATGTCAGTAAACCTCGCATTATTTATTACTTTGTTTTCCTTTAAAAAGTTCCAATATCAATTTGCCGGATTTATGTTCAAATATCCTCAGTCGTGTTCCCGCAAGCCACAAGCATTCAACACCGTACCCAAGCCAGTTCATATAACAGGAGCGAGCATAGAGGAAAGAATACTCAATGAGAAAGAGCTAGTAAAGCGTGAAGCGTCAGTGGCTTCAAGATATGTGTATATATATATATATATATATATATATATATATATATATATATATATATATATATATATATATATATATATATATATATATATAGCGAATCAGAATGGGAAATGAGGGGCTCGTTGAAAATAAGACAGAAATAAGAATTGCCAGTCAAGAAAACCTCGGAAAGCAAAGGGGAGGATGTAGTTGGTCGAGATAAAGAATTTGGAAAATAAGAAAGTGGAGAAAAAATGCCCGCCAGGTGGGATCCGAACCCATGACCTCCAGAATACCGGTCTGGTGGTAAAAACAATGAGAAACCTATCCTTCGGTGGTATAGGGGCCTGTAAAGCCCTCCCCAAAACTAGGCTTCCAACCTCCCCCTCAATTCTTCTCCCTTTAGTAAACCTCTCTAAGAACCCGGCAGTGCATTGACATTCCATATCCCATACAGGCTCATGACGCCGGCAAGGCAAAGTAGTGGCTTCGCTGCATCGCATGTAATAGTGGTAGGAGACACGACGGCCCTGGGGAGGTAAAAGGAGACAGGGAAACGAAGAAAACTTCAGAAAGTCACGAAGACACGTAAAAGGTCACTGGCCGTCATAAAGTTCACTCGGCAATCTCATGTTCACAAATCTTCCAGTAGAGGAGCTGGAGTTCACTGAGCAATCGCTGACAGGCTCACGTGTCTTGTTTAGAGGGACACTCATGAGGCGAGTCGGTTGAGAGCGTTACACGAGCTAGCGTAGGCCGTTCGCCAAGGCGTATTCGTCAATCGCTTCAAGAAGGGAAGGATCCGTTCTCACTCGCTGCAGGTCCCGTTTTAAAGTCGGCTTCTTGCCCTACACGTCAGCTGTGCGAAAAAGACAGGTGCACAAAACCCAGGAATATGGTGGGTGTTCGGGTGGCTTAGCTGCAAGCTGAAATTATTTGACAATGTGGCACTGGTCAGCCCATTGTCACGAATGACACATGAGTTCTCGGGAACCGTAAGGGGAAATTGATTTAATGGCTGCTAATGATAACTGCGGCCGATGGAGTTTCTGACGACGAGCATGCAACAAAGCGCTCTCGTTACTTTTAAAAGCTCTCCGATGATAATTGTAGCGTCAATATTTCATCGGTTTCGCCCCTCATCACTCCTATAAGCCTAAAAACAATGCCCGGGACACTGACGGTTGAGAGAGAGATTAGCGTTGCATAGGCGGTGATAGGAATGTAATGGGTGTGGTAATAGGGGTAATTGGCGTAGCCTCCATCTACCTCCGGTGATGAAGTAGAGGTGACTAGAAACTGCTACCACGCGAGAGTTTTTGCACAGAGCACAGTTAGGACGGAGTGGCTTCTCCACGTACGCTGATCTCGGGACCATCATTACAATTTATGTGGTGGAAGGGTCTGTTCAATTCAATTTTCTTGATACAGCAATTTTCTTGATACAGCATCTGCATGCCCCTTTTGCTGAAACGAAGTAGAAACGTGAAATTCTTATATGCAGTATTCGTCAGAAGTTCCTAGGCCAAAAGTTAATACGCCACAAAAATTCAACATACAAGATTTCCTTTCGAGTGAAACTTAACTATCTGGCTGTTGTTGGGCTTTCGCTTATTTCATAGCCTCGAGGCCTAGCGGGTGCGAAGCGAGTTCGAGCTATATTCAGAAAGATAGATTAGCATCCCCAATATAGTCTAGCAAGGAACGGCAGGTAGTACCATGGAGCCACCGATGGTAATGAGCGCCTGGCCGAAAATTTAGGCCTGTCGCCATCAGACGTTTTTTTCGAATGTCCTTGGTGCCAGGGCATGTCCATAAGAGGTGGTGACGGTCTGCTATTTTGTGTCAAAAGGCTGTTAAGAACACTCTTCTTTCTCACAGCCATCAAATAATTCAACCACACTTGACAGTTTAGCTTTTGCTGTGCACACTATGTTGCGAACAACTTCTGACGTCGCCTAGATACGTTTGACGAGTCCTGTACATGGGGGCGTGTAGTAATAAGCAAACGTACGACGGGCTGCGTTTAAGACATAGCCAATTAAAAAATAATGTTCATTCCACTTGCGCTTACAGAGTTTACTCATGCTTTCTAGCCATATTAAATGAAAGTATAAAACAATACACTCTGCACGTGTCAATTGTGCTGCAACATGACTAAAGCCACTTTTTTTACTGATATTGCAATGCTTTTTCATGAATTCATTGAGCATGCACAGGGTGAGAACTCATTTGTTATAAAACTACAGTTGTTGTCAGTATTACCTCATGAAATCAGATTTACGCATGTGTGTAAAATGAATTAAATACAAGGCAACGGGTATTTTGTGTGTTCCGATTCGACGAGTTGGCAGCATGTCGAAAATATCGAGATCTATCTTTTTATTCACATCTGAGTGGTTTTGCACGCTAAAGCTACACTCCTACTTTGAGGCGCACCATAGTGGAGCGCTACAGAATAAGTTACACTTCCTGGAATCGTTTACGTCCACCAAAATCCCGGCCAAAGGGCGTTCCCAATTTTCGGGAAAACGGCCACCGCGACCGGAATCAAACCCCCGCGCTTGGAATCAGCAGCACAACGCCTTAGATGATTGGACGCCTTCGAGGCACAGGCCTCTATCCTGAGAGGAGTCCCGACCTCCGGCAGTGCCTCTGGGGACCACTCCGAGATACTGCTTGTATCTCTAATTACACCTGCACTTATGCCAGACTTTATACTTCATTTATGCTACTGTATTCGAGAGAAAAAGGCCCAATCACATGGTCACCAGGCTGCCACTAGAAATCAACAAGAGCGTCGGCAAACAGCAGGCTCAGTAAATAAACATACTGTTTAATTAGTTAATGCTGAAAAAGTTACTTGACTACTAGTCAGCATCACTCGCTCTTCATAAACAAAACTATTGCTAACGCAGCTCTCACAACCCGCATCATGAGAAAATGGATTCACCCGCAAGATCTCCACCTCCTTACTAACCCTGCTGCGCCTCATTTTTTTTTTTTTTTTGTACCGCCCAATGCTCATCAACGCTTTGCCACGGGATGCCTCTCAAGACGACCCCCCTTCGAAGACCCTAATTTTCTCACAGCCCTCGGGGTATTCGGCCTAGAGAGTGGTCTCTCGAGATTAGTGTAAACCGGGGCCTACCCCGGTCGCAATAGTTGGCTTAACTGGACTCATATGATCCCAACCCTAGCCTGGCTATGCTGACGCCAGTGATCTCTTCTATGACGTTCAAGGACCCACCATTTGTGCTGCTCGGCTACTCCTCCCTGCCTCTTCCCCCTCTTCCCATATTTCGGTCGCATGGCTTTCCCTTTGAAAGAAAGGATTACAACAACGACATTACTCGCGCCTGCAACCGCGCCTCCTTCTTCCAACGCTACCTACCGTCTCTGACCCGCGCTTTCTCCTCTTTTGTGCGGAGTTTTTCGGCTGAAACAGCTGTATCGCATATACACGTATGAGCTGCATAACTCATTAGTTTGTCTCAAGGCCAAGGCGGGGGTTTAGGGTCTGCAACTATGTGCTTTCTATTGCGTGCGCACTTACCCTCCATCCAATACAGTGTTCCTTGCCTTTCGGGCGTTAAACAAACAGACAAATGGCGTGATTTAGACCTGTCAGGATGGTTCGTGAGTGCCAACTTGAGTTTCTGTCGTTGGAGCAAGCACTGGAATTGTAGTTTTTTTCGCATTCTTACACTCTGCTGTTTGTGTGTGCGTGTGGCACAGGAAGGGGGGGGGGGGGGCGTACTGTTCTTGAGATGAGTGGGTTACAACAATCTACTTTATTCGATGCGGACCCCTCTCCGCCTTTATTCCTGTCGCCACTGACTACTCTTTCAGAAACATTTTACTCGATAAAAAGCACTTAGTTAACCCGCTAATGAATTTATCGTTCCCAAAAGAAATTCCTGAGCACTCGGCACAATACGACCACGCAGTGACGTATCTGACTGCATCGTACCTCCTTCCGGAAGATACCCCTGCCAACTTCTTTTTTGTTAGATTCACAAATGCATAGCCGATTCGTGGGTATGCGGAGAGTGAATTTAATCGAATTTCACGGAACGTGCGTACACCTTCCGGTATATCAAATGTCAATGGAACGAGGTGGGCTCCTCTCCCTTTGTTCACTAAGCGGATTTTAGCGATGGAAACTATATTTTTACGATTAAAATCTTGCATAAGAGGCTAAAATAAATTATTTAAACTTATTAGCCGAACGCTTCTATTATATCTCTGAAAAAAAAAAAAACAGCGCGCGCGCATAAGTGTACGTTGGACGTTGGAAATACCAGGTTCCTCCCGGTGAAACTGGTCAATAAGAACTACGTCTCTATGAACACAACAGGCACAACGAAACAGACGCAGAGTTCCAATTGCGCGTATCGCCACGCGTCTATTCAAACGATGCGAACTTCAAACAACGTGCAGCTCAGAGTAAAATATGTTTTGAGAGGAGGTCGAGAGCAATAGATCAACGTAGGTGGACAGCTAAAGTTTTTAGGTACCTCTACAGGAAGAGCGTGCACACACAGTGGCCAAGGAAGAATTGAAGATAACGATGAAATACGGAAAGAACGGTGGAGTATCCAAGACAGCCAAGGTAACCAAAAAAAGAGGCAAGGCAGATAGAAACGAATAAATGGGGAGAAAAAATGGAAGCTAAAGCTTTGTCAGAGATGTACAAGGCTGAGAAATTGGACATAAGAAAGGAAAATTTCTACGATAATTCCCGGGGCAGTTCTTTGCTTTTTGAGGCTAGAGCAGGTTGCCTGCGAACTAAGAGCTTTGTGGAGAAGTATTTACAAAATGATGGGGTATGCGTGGTCTGCGGAAATGAAACAGAAATTGTGCGGTGCATAGTGTTAGAGTGCGAAGGTATCCATCCAAATCTACATGAGGGAAATACTCGGCTTCCAGAAGCCCTAAGATTTAAAGGTAACACAGAGGAAGTTAACTTCAAGGCTCTCGAGGCGACGAAAATAAGATTAGAATGCTGATGGACGAGAAAAGCAGAGAGGGGAATATTGCCTAGGACAGTTACCACCTGTAACAGGAAAAAAGTATTTTGTGCCTAATAAGTTTTTGTGCCTGCCCTAAGCAACGCTAGTATTAAACCAAGAGTATAAAACATGGGTATATATTGGTCCTTTTTGTTAAGATGACACGTCATCACCCCGCTACAAGGTGGAAACCAATAGCAGTCATCATCGTCGTCATCATCATAATCATCATCATCGCGGGAAATTGAACTGAATTGAGCGAACATCTATCGTAGAAGAAGAGAGAAGGTAGGGAGGAAGATAATGAGAGGTGAGAAGGAAAAAGGGGAAAAGGTTCTGCGTGGCAGAGGACTATCGTCTTTCTACGATGGCTTTCAGCGAAGCAAGCAGATGGGCGAGAAATTCTTGTTCTCGTAAATTTGCAGCGGCTGTCGGGGCGCATGCGTCGCCGAAGGTTGATTCTGGCCCCTTGCAAAACCCAGTATTGCTTTCTCGCAGTTATAAGTGTCCCTTAAATTCCTTCTGATGATCTCTTTCAGTGAGTCCACGCCTACAGAGGTGCGCCCTTCACAGATGGCGTTCACTTCTTTTTCACTGCTATAGATCGATGGCACTCGTCGCTTCATGTCTTGAATTTTACATCCCTTTTGTAGACGACCATCCAAAGGTGACGTGACTTCAAGCACGGCACTCGATAGCAGAGAAACACCCCTTTCATCGTGTGAATGTACCTAAAGTGACAACTCCATGACACGCTGCACGGTACGAGGTATCGTGCTTCTCGAGCCATCATGACCGCGTAGCCTCGTGTCAACAGCCGTCACTGTAGGTTGCGTCTTCTTGGTGCGATCGTGTAAGAATTTGTTTTAGAAAGTGGCGTGGACGGGACATTAACAAGGATGGGATTGAGGAGGTTTATGTGTGTCTTCGCGTATGTAGGAATACATTCATCACTGGTGCCAGGTTCTTGGAACTAACGAGCTAATAAAAAGGAAACGAACACTTTGGACTAGACCCTGCGCTTATATTCCCGGGCAACTCGAGGCAGACGCAAGTAAAAAGGCAAGATATCTTAACGATCCGGCAAAGAACAAAGCAAAAGTTCAACAACAAGCGGGAACTCAGTACACGGCTTACAGTTGCACCAGTCCTGTCGCACCTTTAGTCCGGTTGAGGCGTGGCAGCGTAGGTAGGTGTCACGTTTATTTATTTATTTATTTATTTATTTATTTATTTATTTATTTATTTATTTATTTATTTATTTATTTATTTAAAGTGCTCCCCAACAGCGCAAGGGCCTTCTCGGGTGATGCACTGTGTACATGAATATAAGACATACAAAAGACAACATATAGGAAGGGAAATAATTCAGAAAATGGTAAAAATAAATATATAGATGTACAGTAGAATCTCGATAAACGGAAATCGCTTAAACGGAATTCCTGCTTAAGAGTAACAGTAGCCTGTAAGTTGGTTGGTTTTGTATTCAGATAACGCAAAAAAACTATCGGTAATCAGAACTAAAATTTCCGAGTTACCATGTAAACGGAACCAGAAATATGGAACTTCTTGTGAAACCCATTGGCATGCGAATCAGCTTTTTACGGTTCCGGCTGTTTTTTAAGTGCGAATGCACTTTATAAGCGACCCTGAATTCCGTTGACCGCCGTCCGTCCACATAGCAACAGCTGCGGGTGCGCGCGCTCCTCGTCTTCCTTGGCAACGGGGGGAGATGGCACATACCCACGTGGGGGATTGGCCAGGAATCTCCTCGTTTTCCTTGGCAACGGGGGGAGATGGGCGCGCGCTGCCTGGCCGCTGACATGGCACATACCCACGTGGGGGATTGGCCAGGAATCGGGCGTGAGAAGGGCTAATGCACCCGCTTAAAGGAGTACTGACACGAAATTTCAAAGCTGAGATCCGGTCTAGCAATCAAGTACAACGACAACACAAATAGGTGTCTGTGCATGGCACATACCCACGTGGGGGATTGGCCAAGAATTGGGCGTGAGAAGGGCTAATGCACCCGCTTAAAGGAGTACTGACACGAAATTTCAAAGCTGAGATCCGCTCTAGCAATCAAGTACAACGACAACACAAATAGGTGTCTGTGAATAAATGCATCTTTCTTTCTTTGTAGTTGTGTGTGTGTGTGTGTGATCTCTCTTTCGCGAACATTACCGAACCGCGCAAATTCAACTCGTGCATTCGCACTTTCACATTCTTCCCCTCGGGGAAATGCGGGAAATTTTTCTTTTCTTCCTCCATGTTTTTTTTTTTTTTTTAGCCTCGTTGGCTTTGTAAGCCTCCTTCCGTTAGTGGTCAGCCGTTTTAGCGCAAAGAATGCAAAATCGCAGTTCTTGTTCGAGTCTTTAGGTCTCGATTCAAGACGCCGAGCTTACAGCTAGGGCTCAGCTCCGTGCCGCCTCGTTCGTTCCATCGTGGTGCTATTCGCGCTTCAGTACCGCGTTGCCGTCTTCTAAATTCGGTGGCTCGAACGAACTCGCGAAGTTGAGGCCTCTAGGCTCCGTGAAGATGCAGTTGCAAGGACTCAAAACAAAAATAATTGATGCATTTTGTTGTGCACAGCGGCTCAATGCTGCCAACTCAACTTTGTGAATGCTGTGCCTAAACCTCTTGCAGTTGTCTTGCTTTCTGAAAAACTGTCTGCTACATTCATCTTCTAGTGCTTAGAGTTCCATGAAATGGTATCAAGAGTGTGTACGCACATAAATTTGCACTTTCACGCATCTATCTAAGTAAACTCCTGTTAAACGGAACTAATTTTTTCGATCCCTTGAAGTTCCGTTAATCGAGATTCTACTGTATATAAAGAAAGAGAGCGATCGAAGAAGCGAGAACATTGTCTGAACAACAAGAGGTCGGACGTCGTGTGCAGAGGATGCCCTAATCAACACAAACAAGCATAAGCAAGGTGGAGCTTTTGGCGGAGAAACACAAGAACAGAGAGAGAAGTGCATGTGCGACCTCTCTACAACATGTGCATTCAAAAAGTCAAGTTTTTCACGGAGCATTTAAAAAGAACCATGTCATTGCAAAAAAAAATGTCGATGGAAGATAAAAACAGACTGTTATAGGCATGCTGGCATGTCGCGGTATGGCGTCGGTGGCGGGGCCAGGTCTCGCATAGAGGTCCACTGTACTACACCGTGACCCGGGCTCTCGCATTTGCAGACACCGCAGCCCTCGTGGACGCACGGTCGTCCCCTCCCGATGCTTTACTTGATCACCTGCTGACGGTAAGTGCGAGTATTTTCCGTAGATGACCCCTGCTACATGCTCGGGTCCGAGCGCCCGACGGCTGTGCGTCCCCGCAGCATTCCACCCGCAACTCTCTTCTCCTTCGCATCCACTCTTTCTCCGTTTTAACTGGCATTTTCTCATCGGAGGCTTGGTTCGTGATTGCGGAGTGCGTGAATCCACAAGACGATGACGATGATGACGCCCTCGGGGTGTTCAGAACGTACCCCGCAGAGCGCGTCGTCGTCGTCTTCTTCCACTGCACTCCGTGACAACCGGCTAATCTTCCTCATTTCATGCGATTCAGGCCTGCTGAGGAAATGACCATAATAAACACCGTCATCATCCCCTGTCCTTACTCTAATCCTTCCCATTTTTTTTATCAGTTCAACGACACCTCTCCCACCCAATACCCCCTCAACTGCCACTCTTGCCCCTATCTCAATACTACCTACCAAACTCCCCATCGCTCACCCCCTATCCCAACCATTGCCCCGAGCAGTTGGCGGGTCTGCTGACCAGCTAATCTCACGCTGACCACATCTTTCTGGTCACCCGTGCCCGGGCTGCAGCCAAAGCCCAAGGATATCTGGACTGAGGCGAACTTACCCCACCGAGTGACGGCGCAACGACCACCGTTGGCTTCATTAAACGTAACGTTTATTCTACTCTCCCCTCTCTCACTCTCACTATATATATATAGCGAATCACATTGGGAAAATGAGGGGCTTGTTTAATTAAGACAGAAATAAGGGGGTTGGCAGTCAAGAAAACCTTGGAAAGCAAAGGAGAGCATGTGGTAGGTCATTGAAACAGATGAAGAATTTGGAAAGACAGAAAGAAAGAACAGAAAGAAATGCAGAAAAAAAATCCCACACGGCGGGAATTTTTTCTCCACTTTCTTTCTGTCTTTCCAAATTCCTCATCTGATTCAATGACCTACCACATGCTCTCCTTTGCTTTCCGAGGTTTTCTTGACTGCCAACCCTTATCTGAACAGGAAGAGGAGAAGTTATCCATAAATTTGTTTTCGGTGCGTATTCGCAGCTTACGAACGTCAGCAACACGGGCAAATCCTGAGATACTAAGGCGTCTCGCCGCTCTGCTTTCAGGGGTAAGGGGGAGAGGGGAGGGGGGAGAGGGGGAGATTAAGCGGTAAAGAACCAACTAAGACAAAATACAACTTTGTTCAAATGAAAAGAACTGGCCTCTGCTAGCTTTCCCAGCTCCACTCCAGCCACGAAGTACGTTTTTTAACAAAAAAAAAAACTCAACAAATATTGAACTTTCAAATTTCGTGCTACAGTGGCGTATGGTAAGGAGTGGCGTAATATGTGGCAGTACTAAAAAAATTCCCCCGCACCTCCCCGAGGGGGATTGTGAGGATGCAGAAATGCATTGGGTGCACCGATGAGTGTGATGAGGCGAGAGTGTGAGCGTAATCATTTATTTTTTTCTTTTCCCACACCCGTCATTTCCGCGTCGTTATAGAGAAGCGTCTTTGAGACCGCGTTGAGCGCAACCGCCAACTGCAGAGGATCGTTCACGTCGAAGTCGTCGGGAATCGTTTCGAACTCACCGTCAGCATCATCGACGTCGTCTTCCTGCGGTTCCTCTCGTTCGCCGCCGTCATCGAAGTAATCGAGCCGACTCCAATCGACCCGAACGTTGATGGCGCGATACAGCGGGGTGTGTTCCAGGTGCTTGAGCCAAGCCAGGATGTTGCCGCGCTTCACCAACCCGCGCTTGTACGTTGCCGGACTCATCAGCCTCCGCTTGATGTGAACGTCGAACGCAACGTTCTCGGGTACCATGCGATGAAGGCACCGCACAACCTTCGATACGTCGATGGGCACGTCCACCGCCTGTCCCTTGATTCCAAACTGCCCGTTGCCTCGAGTCAGCCGCCTGATGCTCATGAAGGGGAGTCGAGGCACGATGAGCCGCTCTTCGACCGGGTTCAGATCGGGAAGATGCGCCGGCCGAGGAGGATAACGGTAGCCAAAACTCACGCAGCCCTCCTCTTCGCAGCTTTGTCTTCTTCTTTTTCTTCTTCTTCAGCGGTTCCCCTACGGGAAGATGACGATGGTGGTTGAACGCGAAGCTATCTCGTGATGGATTGTTTGGTTGGCCAATCCCTAGGGGCATCATGCCACAATCATCATCAGACGCGCTGCGGACGCCGGCCAAGGGACGCACGACAACCCCCGACTATAATGCATGTCTGCATAAAACATAGCAACTGCACGTTAGCATTCAAGTGATACAATGAAATGGAAATAGAGGTTCCACTATAATCGGCTAGTCATGTTTCTTGCCGGTGGCCTTGGCGGCCGGCCGCCATTACCACAAAAAAAACTGTCGCGTATCTGCTCCTTTCGTGGCAAACGTCGACGAGGACGATAGTCTACTGGCGCCCCTGCCAAATAAATGCCTCCCATCTCTTTGGAAGAGGCCTTCGCCCTGTAGTGGGCGTAGATAGGCTGGTGATGATGATGATGATGATGATGATTATGATGATTATGATGGTGGTGGTGGTGGTGGTAGTGGTGATGATGGTGATGATATCTTTCCCACTCACCTCTCATGTTTTTCCTGTACTGTTTCGTACCTCCCGAGATAACTCGCAAGAAGATTGCTCAAGTCAATTTAAATTTACCGCGTTCCACTGTTCCAGGTCGGGTGCCTTGATGCCAGCGCCGCCGTACGGCGGAGACGCGCGTGTATCGAGGCACCCTACTACAACGTTTATAGAACCACGTTGTCCTGCTCCACGTGCGTTCCAAGCGGAACGTGGTTCCTATCTAGTGGAACCTTTTAAGTGCGAATGCACTTCTTAAGCGACCCTGAACCTGCGTCCACCGGCGATGTCCGCATAGCATACCCACGTGGGGGATTGGCCAGGAATCTCCTCGTCTTCCTTGGCAACGGGAGGAGATGGGCGCACGCTGCCTGGCCGCTGACATGGCACATACCCACGTGGGGGATTGGCCAGGAATCGGGCGTGAGAAGGGCTAATGCACCCGCTTAAAGGAGTACTGACACGAAATTTCAAAGCTGAGATCCGCTCTAGCAATCAAGTACAACGACAACACAAATAGGTGTCTGTGAATAAATGCATCTTTCTTTCTTTGTAGTTGTGTGTGTGTGCGTGACCTCTCTTTCGCGAACATTACCGAACCACGCAAATTCAACTCGTGCATTCGCACTTTCACATTCTTCCCCTCGGGGAAATGCGGGGAATTTTTGTTACTCTTGCCGTGTTATTTCTTAAAATTCTGCCGGAAGATATAGTGGCCCGGGCGACAGCAGGCGGCGAAGTGAATTTTTTTCTGCAGTTGTAGCATTTCATTTGCTATCGCAAGAACCGAGCATCCATAATTTTTTTCTTAATAAAGGAACACTGTAAATAGCACTTGTGTATTGATTTCCTGTCTTGTACTTGCGTAATGTCTTGTTCTTGTTCAACAATGTTGACAAGTACGAAAATTAACACCGGACTTAGACGTTTAGATTTGGCTGTGGGCATATAAGACTATTATGCAGCTTCCGTTTCACTCTGGCCGGTTGGCTGAATCGAGCCACAGACTGCCAGATGATGTGACGGGAGATGCTTGCAAAGGGCGCGAGCGCCCGGGGCAGGGAGACGCTTCTCCCCCCACCCTGGTGTTGGCTGCCTTACATCAGTGCAAAGTGTGTGCGTTCACGGATGCAAGCCACGCATGCTTATTTTGCTTCTGCTGAAGAAAATTTCTACTTCACTCTGTAAATAGTATTTATCCTTTGTGTTATTCAGTACGTCCTGCTGGTCCCAAATGGAAGAGGTGGGCCATGGATGTGTACGCGGGAAAGTCTAAAACCACGAATGCTTTGTATATGTGCATGATACAAGGTAAAAACATCTGAAAAGGGCGCCGGTGCCTGGAGTGGTGGGGTATCCCCCACCCCCTCCACCCCGGGCACCGGCTGTCCGTCTTTGTGCCTACGAATGTACACCACCTGTGCTTGTTTTATGCAACAATTAATGGCAGTTCCCACTTCATTCTGTGAAAAGTGTTTATCCCTTCGGCTACCAACAAGGCGTGATGTTCTCAAACGTAACAAATGCACTATGTATGCGTACGTGGTAGAGCCTGGGACCACAAGTGTTTTGTATTTCTGTATGCCACAGGAGTAAAATCAAAATTCCTTGACAGACAGACAGACAGCCAGACAGACAGACAGACAGACAGACAGACAGACAGACAGACAGACCAAATTTTCTACGTTTAGGTAGACCAAGAAAGACTATCGTCTTTAAAAGATTTTGCGATGTCATAGGGACGTCGCCGGAAAGTGCCTGGAGTGTAGTGGTGTATCAGTGGCGACATCCTTCGACGCGCACGTGCACTGGGTGCGCCCCTGTGTTGAGAGTCGCTGTTGAGCGACACACGTGAATGGAGCTATTCACACACGTGAATGGAGCTAATTCACACACGTGAATTACGTGTGTACGCGTGTATCGGTGGATCATCTTGAATAAACGGACGCTCGTCGTCTCAATCACTGTTTGGGCTCCAGCCAGTCAGGACTCGTACTTTACACTCCTGCCGCAGGCCATGCCGGCGCCCGTCGCGTCTTGCTCCAGTCGCCGGGCCCAACGTTACTAGATAGGTCGGGCCCTTGTCGTCGGCCACCCCCCGTGACACAAGAGTGTCGCCACTGCTTCATATGTTTTATCTAATATCCCCATTATTTCTTTGAAGCTTGCGGTAAAACTGGTGCCGTTATTATCTGGACAAATGAGTCTTTTTAATGAACCAATCTTGTATTTTGTCTTCATCGTCCCTTAAACAAGGTAGCAGCACAGCTTTCAGCGAAAGCGTGGCGTCCGCCATAATGGGGATGGTGACAATATTCAAGAGTTGGACTAAACGCAGTAGATGACACTTGCTCACTTGCCATCACCTACTTTCAAAATGACGTCCAGCTGGTACCGGTGACGGCGGTAAAGAAGGGAGCCATTTACCCTATGGTGATCCCGGAGAACAGGAGTCCCGACCTTATCAGACGGCACCTCGGTTATTTTCCGTTCGCATGGATCGTTGCCTATGTGCAAGCCCAGGCCAATCCCCTTCCTCTGATACGTTTTATGTTTTTTCGAGGAGATCGCACAATAATCATCGCGATCATCGGCCCTGTCTTGCCTCGGGGATGACCGCTGCGGGTGTGTAGTCCAGCTCGACGACTGCGCGGTGCCGGGAATCAGCGGGTGCGGCCGGGAACCCAAGGGCCCGAGCGTGCTCTGCTTCGGCATGGCTGTCCATGCGCCCACTGGGGCGACTGGTCCAGACCTCGCCGTTAAGTAACGGTGGAAACTCGCCTCGTCGTCATCGCAGCACCATCGTGACAGCATGCCGCCGAAACCTCCACCCGGTCCGGGCAAGGCCAGCCCGATGCCGCCTCTCCCGGCTCCAGCACCACCGGCCGCGCCGGAACCTACCCCCCCCGAAACGCCGCTTCCGGCATCTCCGCCGCCGCCGCCGCCGCCGCCGCCGCCGCCACCGCCACCACCCAAAGATGAATCGAAGGCACAGTTTCAAGACATCATGGCCAAGAAAGAGGTCGAGTGGGACCGCATGATGGGCAACGCCAGACACGAAGATAGGACCAAGAGCCTCGACGTCTTCCGCACCCTGAGCGACCAGGAAGTGGACCTGGCTAACAAGACCGTCACCAAGCACAGGCTTAAAGACTACGTCGACCTTAAGGTCAGGTACTTCGATCAGCTCTCCTCTGAAACTGATGCGAGCCGCAGAAGAGAGGGCTTGGAAAAGTTCCGGGAGTTATGCGAAAAAGAAATGTGTCTGGCAAAAACGACCGGGCCGAGGCGATTGGTCGAAAGCATTGAGGAAGAGGCTAGGCTGGCTAAGAGGAAACTGGAAGGGGAGGAGGATGACAAGAAGAAGGAAGAATGTGAAGAGCGTGAAGCGAAAAAAGACAAGGACAAAGACAAAGACAAAATGTCTTTTTCCTATTCTAATGGCTCGCCGAGCACAATGACTCGAACGACAGGTAAGGGCAGTACTTCAGACACGCCAAAAGAGAAAGACAAGTCTAAACGCGCGGATGAGCCGGCGGATTCCGACATTGACAAGAAACTCAAGCTGCTGTCTCATCTTGAGTCGGCGAGGGTGGTCTTGCAGAATCGCCCGTTGGATTCAAGCTCAAGCATGGCCGACGAAGTCAGGAATCGCCTGCGAAAGGTCAATTTACTCCAAATGAAGCTTGTAGACGAGATACTGGACAGTAAAATTGGCCTTGATTCAGACGCTCCTTCTGCACCCCCGGACGAAAAACGCGAGCGGGAAAGGTTTAACGGTTTGAGGAGGGAAAAGGATGATGACATGAACGGAAGGGGGAGCAAGACCAAACCAGTGAGAGAGGGCAAGAAGATTATCATGGCATGCACCGAGTCCAGTGACTCGGACATTCGCTTGGCATCCACGTCAATTGTGACAACAAGCGACCCCTACGGGGACACGCACGCAAGGAATGCGGAACGCCGCCGCACGCGAGAACAACCCTCCCGTGTGCCGTGGGAACGCCCTGAGCGGGATACAACGCCACTGGACCGTGAACTATACGGCGGTCCTCCGGACGATCGTTACGATTACCAAAACTACGGACCGCCTCAGGTGCAGCAGCACCAGATGCAACACCAGATTCAGCACCAGATGCAGCTCCCAATGTCAGGCCAAGTTCCCCCGCCAATGATGTCACCCCACCTGCATTGCGAACACATTATTGACATCTATCCTGACCCAATGTCGTCCAATTACGAACCAAGACCACCCGAACCTCAAGAAGTGTACTACCCCCCGCCTTCCAGTTTTCCGAACCCGGCGTTTCCAATGCAACAGCCCGACATTCCCGCGCCGCCGCCTTGCTTTCCTGTGGAATTTGAAATACTCGCTCGCGGAAGCTTCAGCTTCACCCGGGAGGTCACCGACGTGGGCGTGGAGGCCGGCAGCCTTTTATCGGCCGACAATGACGAACCACTGCCTCTAACTCCCAAGGGGATCTCGGTTACAACGTTCGTCAGGCAACACCCGGAACAGGCCGTGCAGACCGAGTCGGAACAGCCGGTGCAGCAGTCAGAGCAGACCCCCGGAGAGCGTTCCGTCACCGTGCACGTCTCGGACGGCTGGGCGCAGACACAGCATTCACGCGCTAAACAAGGTTCATCGAACGACAGAGAAGACTTCGCAAAGAGCTGCCAGGAAAGCCTCAAGAAGATCGCCAACTCAGTCGACGACATACTTGGTGAGCTCAGCTCTCGGCAACAGAACTATCCGAGGTCCAGCGGAAAGCAACAACGGCGACGTCGCCGCGAGGAGGAAGACTTCGACAGTGCCTCCTCTGACTCCGATAGCCAGGACGGGCCGACCTTCTGGAGCCAACTGTGCCGGAACGTGCTCAAGATCAGGGGCAAGTCGCCGTCCAAGCAGGACCAGAACGACGTCCAGCTCACGCAACTGGCGGACCGGATCCACAAAATCGTGCAGAAGGTCATCAAAACCTCCAAGGATGTGATCGGAACTCGCGAGGCGATCCAACAGGGCGGCATGGAGGGCAAATTTGTCATGGAGAACGTATTCGCGGCCGAGGACAAGCTGCGGGAGCTGATCGATCTCGAGAGGCAGCTGGCCGATAGGCTGTCGGAGTACAGGAGGCTCGACACCACGTCCAACAGGGCCTTCTCGAACAGCATTAGCCAGGCCGAGGAAAAAATTAGGCGGCTGATACAGGTGGAGGCGAAGCTCGCCAACGAAATTGCGGACTGGCGCAAGTCGTCGCAGCGCAGCAAGTCACCCCTGCGGTCGCCCCTCAAGAGAGCGCTACGGCGGGCCACCGCCGCGGCTAATGGCGCGTACGATGACGATGATGATAGCAGCGAAATGGCCGTCTGCATCTCTGTCTCTACCTCGAGCTCGACGAAATAGCGAGCAATTTAGTTTTCCTTTGTCGCCGAGGCTCTAAAAGCCGTACGCTTTGCGAAGAGGCAGCCGATATGCGCAGCAACTTTTACTACTCGTTTTCACGCTAGAGGAGAGTTTGGGCAAAAACATGAACATCAGATACAAATAAAAAAAGTCTTGGCGACGCTCACTTTGTTTACGTTCATTTTTCCCACATATTTATTTATTTATTTATTTATTTATTTATTTATTTATTTATTTATTTATTTATTTATTTATTTATTTATTTATTTATTTATTTATTTATTTATTTATTTATTTATTTATTTATTTATTGGTTTGTTTGTTTATTTATTTACAAGTACCCTCAGGGCCGAAGCATTATAGAGGGGAGTGGTAAGTACAAACAATAAAAAAAGGGTAAGCAGTGAAAAATACATGTACATTTCAAGTGGGCTCAAAAACAATAACATTCAACATCGAAGAGGATTTATACAGTGCTAGTCCAAAAAATACAACAGGGGTAATTGGCAAAAAAAACGTTATACAAGGCTAGGGGTATCACTTTCACTGGTGATAGCAGGCCTGAATTTATTAACGTTATCTATAGCAGCTGTGGAGGCGGGAAGGCAGTTCCAGTCAGTTGAAGTCCGTGGAAGAAATGAAACAGTGTAAAAACGACAGTGGCACGAGGGGACAGCAACTTTGTGCGCATGGTCAAGTCGTTCAGACACGTAAGCGGGGGCATGAATGAATTCTGTTTTCAAGAGCGGGTGATGGTAAATTTGGTGGAAGACACACAGGCGAGAAAAGTTTCTACGGAGCGCTAAGGTTTGTAAATTAAGTGTTGCTTTCATAGAGCTTATGCTGGCAGCTCTAGTGTAGCTGCAAAGAATGAAACGGGTAGAATTTTTTTGAACCATTTCCAGTTTATGAATCAAAAAAGCGGGGTCAGGATCCCAGATTGAGGCGGCATATTCAAGCGTTTTGTACAGAAGTTTTATGGATGATGGGACTTGGGAAAAGTTACGTCTTATAAAGCCCGAAGTACGGTTAGCAAAGTACGGTTGTTGCGGATCAAAACTGAGATACCTGTGCGTTCAAGTTTACGTATACCTCAGAAGACTCAGTCGGTATAGTATATATTCTTTACAATGCAAGAACAAGCAGTCGGTTCAAGCCGCTTCGGGAGCTTAGATACGAGCCCTCAATGCGTAGCATAATTGCAGCCCCTGACTTTTTTGTAGCTGCATGAGAGCCGAGCGAGAATAAGGCACGCACCGACTGCATAAAAGACCCGTTTGCCCTTTGCTGTTAACGGAGCTAATTATAAATAAAAATAGCCGGAGGTTATTTTTTTTTCTATCTGTACATACTGTAGCCCTTTAAGTGCTATAGCAGGAGTGGTTAAAAATACAAAGTTGCGAGTGAAAGATCAACACTTGACGTAAAGAAAAAAAAATGCTCATACACGCACATACACACATTGTAATACCAAATAATGCGCACTAGAAAGAGAACACAATGCAATTCCATTCAGTATACAAGTGCTCAATCCTATCGATGTCAATATACATGGAATAAGATAGTCGCCATCATACGGCCGATAAGTTGGGACTGTAGGAGGGGGACCACATACAAACGAAACAAAACAAAGAATACAAACAAAAACAAAACAATTTTTGTTTAAATATGAGTTCCAATAAAAATAACAAAATGATTCATCGATGAAGACTTAAACTCACCCGGCAACAAGTTC
Organism: Haemaphysalis longicornis; assembly: GCF_048455015.1. Taxonomy (NCBI): domain Eukaryota; kingdom Metazoa; phylum Arthropoda; class Arachnida; order Ixodida; family Ixodidae; genus Haemaphysalis; species Haemaphysalis longicornis. The sequence goes on from NW_027526460.1 coordinate 47,343,417, forward strand.
CACTGTTCTATCGTTCTTGGGGGGAAAAACTAAATTTGAATGCATTGGTGTGGTCATGAAATGGGGTGAGGTTTAGGGCATGACTACTTAGGGTTCTGCTTGGCCTAGTATACGTGAGCAACCGCAAGCAACCGCAAACGGCTTACCTTGAAATTTCTTGGGCTGCGCCATGTTCGGCATGCACTTCATTCCCCTCCGAAACCGACTGCGCGTTACACATAGTTGGCAGTGACGAATCGGTCACTTCCACAGTAGTTCATGACCGTCGCCGCCTGGGTATGAACGTTCAAGTGAACAGAACCAATAATACGTAAGACATGCCCTCACGGGGGAGGGCATGTTTTGGGGGAATTGGAACCACAGCTTTAGCACTGGTGCTCCACAAGAAGCTTGGGGATGGGGCGATCGCTAGGGCACCTCGATGTCAACGCCGCCGTACAGGGTGGAGACACCCTTTGAACGGTCCCGTGCCGCCGCTATCGGGTCAAAGTGCTCAACGCATGTTCCTCTCGTTTCCCACGAGACCCAGCAACGCGAAACTGATAAGATGATTCAAACTTCGCCGGTAAACCGCGTTGCGGCGATAATTTTAACGCAGTTTTTATACAATTACTTGTTGCGGCGGTGAACGAGTGCCCCAAAATGGCGGCGCCAGCGTATACGTGTCTCCACCCTGTGGAAGACCCCTTACCCCGAATAACCAGCAGCGAGCAGTGGGAGGAGGCGCTGGGCAGCTCCGACCTGGCCACCCAAGAGCTCTTGGTTGAACGAGCTGCTTTATTCGCCACCAGCCCCCCCCCCCCCCCCCCCCCCTCTCTCTCTCTCTCTCTCTCTCTCTCTCTCTCTCTCTCTCTCTCTCTCTCTCTCTCTCTCTCTCTCTCTCTCTCTCTCCACCCTGTACTCCGGACGCGCATAAATCGAGGCTCCCTAGCGATCGCTCCAACACAACGCCCTCCCATTGGATCCGCCGCTGGTTTCATGCGGTCATTATTCAACTCCCGCGCCAGATATGGACGTCAACATTGCCTGCTCCGATTCCTCTCGCACCTCTCTCTCTACAAACGAGGTGGCCTAAGAACGGGACCTACTCGGCCACACTAGCACATTACAGATCCACCCTACACCACACGAGCCCCTCACGCAGGAAAAAAGCCACTGATTGGAGACAGCTCCATACAAGACAGACACATTCCCTAACTTAGGAATTTCGAGCGAAATGTGCCCTTCTCGATATGTAAGCACGTGTCCATGCTGCAGTCAAAAACGTGGACTCTATCACATCAAGTCAGAATGCCACAGCCACGGAGGAAGAATATCTAGCAGGCGATACGGCCCATTGCGGCGGGCGCGGACGAGCGAACAGGTAATGTGACAAGGAAAACCAACGCGGGGTACAGAACTTAGTAACTGTAACGGCGAACGAGAGGGTAGCGGCACCTGATGAACGAAATGACTGCGGCCACAATTCATTCAGGGACTGGGCAATGAAATGGCGATCGCGGCTGCCACGCAGTTTCTTCTACCGCGACACATGCATGCCGCGAGCAAATAGCCAAGGCTTAGAGCTTATGGCGTGATCTGGCCGCCCTAGGAAGCGCCGTTTCCCTCATGTCTTGATTTTGCACCGTGGCCAGAGCCGAACGGATGTACCCGAGGCCAAAACATATAATGCGGAGTAATGTGAGGCACTGGAGGACAGCGACCGTTTACAAGACACATCGGTCTGGTGGAGCGGGCACGCAAGGTAGCAGAGGCCATTGGAGCCCCGGACCAGGGGTACCGCCTTTGCTAAATTCCGCCGCGTGCTGCGCCACCGCAAGAGACCCTGTAGTATCAGGGCAGGATACTCAAGCAAAGTGCCGCACAATCCTGCAAAAAAACAGCACAATTCAATGTTTTCCGTGTACAGCCCGACCCAGTTTTGGAGATCTCGCGTCGGAAGCACAAGGGCGCACTCGAGAGGTGAAGCTATGATTTACTGCGTTTTGTATTTACCGAAAAGAAGCAGTAAAGCGTCCACAGTACTTATAAAAGAATTAACGGGCATTAAGAATTGAATGCACGTGCAGGAAGCGAGCAGGGAGAAGCCAACGTGCAACATTTTTTTTTCTTTCCTGCTGTGGCGCTGATATAGTTGACGAAGACGATGACGCCGCCACGCCCCGCAAGCCTCAATGCGAAGGACTGTTAATGATATATCGGAGTTATGTCCGCCCGGTATTAGAGTTTGGCTGCGTCCGATTTTCTGGTTGTGCGGCGTGCAACTTAAATCCCCTATTTATCGTTGAGAGAATTGCTTTGCGACTATGCTTGGGATTATCAAAATATGTCGATAACCTTATTTTACACCTTGAGGCACGATTTCCTCCACCAAAGTATAGATTCCAATTATTGACCGTATTAACCTTTATTAAATTGTTTGACCCCCCACTGCATGACGCACAGTTCATTTTCCGTCTGAGGCCTGATCTTTTTCAAGGCATTCAGTGGCCGCGGTTCAAGAGACCCCAGATGGATCTAGTAGACAGTCATGGCTTCAGCCACTTCACGCAGACCTTTTTCGGCTCCCCCCTACTTGTATTAGTGTGTCATCTGTTGAAATAAACTTTGATAATATCTTCCCCCCGAATGCAAAGATGTTGCCGGCCCGAATTCTCAATGGATTGCTGGAGGATCATCTGCTAACCATTCATTCCCATGTCGTCATTGCTACCGATGCCTCACAAGTTGATGAGAAAGCTGGAGTCGGGATATTCTCCCAGTACCTCGATTGGTCCTTTTCAATTAGGTTACCTGATTACACACCTATTTTCCCGGCGGAATTATTGGCAATAATTTTGGCTCTTCAAAAACCTCAGCATAGATTTTCCCATGTTGTTATACTTTCTGACTCCCTCTCTGTGTGTTCCGCATTAAGATCCGAAAAATATTCTCCAATTATCCGCACATTCCGATCATTTGTTCCTCATCAGCTTTGTGAGGTTCGGCTAGTGTGGGTTCCAGGACATGCAGGAATCTCATACAATGAAGTGGCCGATCAAGTAGCCAGCATGCCTCTTGGTGGCCCTGTGGTCGTGCAATGTTCAAATGATAGCTTTCCATTGGGGGCGAGATTTAGGCGTCTACAGCTACTCCAGGCTTGTAAGCAAGACGCCCTTCTATCTCCTAGAGACTATAGCCACCTTCATCATGCATGGAAGCCGATGTTTTGTGAAACAAGGATATGCGAGGTAGCAATCACTAAACTTCGGTGCTAAATTCCCCCACTAAATTTTTATCTTTATAAATCTCATCTGGCTCCATCTCCGCAATGCCCTTTCTGTGACGAACTGGAAAATATAGAACATTTCCTATGTAATTGCCGCAGCTTCTCCCCAATGCGACGCACGCATCTGGAGTCAACCTTTAAACACCTTCACCTTCCGCTATCTAGTTCCGAGGTCCTGTAACTAGGCGCTTCCGCCCTAGGAGTCTGCCACAAGGATGTTGTGTCTGCCCTTCATTCTTATGTTGCGGTGACAGGCCGGTTTTCCTGCTAGCCAGCTAAACGTTCACACTTATCTCATTTTTCTTCCTGAATCTACTTTCATATTATACATATTTTAAAAATTCTGTGCTGCATTTCCTTTTCTAAATTTTGGGATCTAAAATAATATAGGTCACATACTGATTAGGTACAAAGCTTCTTGGCCAATCCTCCGCGTGGTTATTTGCCATGGTCTGAGGCAACCAACCAACCAACCAACTGGAAACTCGTTTTTCTTCTGGGTTGGCCTTTCTTTTTTTCAAATGAGGGCTTCACTCTAGTGACAAGGGCGAAATTAGCTGATATTGTTTTGCAGCTGTCTGAGTCTGCTCCAGGATAAGATGGCATTACGATGGCAACGTTAAAATTTCTGCTTGAGGTCTCTCCTGATGATTTGCTAAACATTGTCAACGTGTCGTTAAAAAACAGCTGGATACCTTCGGAATGGAAACTCGCTAAGGTAGTACCATTGTTTAAACACGAAAGTTTGGGTTTCGTCCAAGACAATATTAGGCCGATTTCGTTAACTAGCAACGTGGTAAAGCTGGTTGAAAGGTTATTGCATAGCCGGCTTATGCGGTTTCTGAACAGTAATCGTATTCTAAGCACCACTCAGATTGGCTTCAGGCCTGGAAATTCTATTTGGATGGCCCACGCCGACATCCAGAGCCGTATTAAATTAGCTCGCCGACTAAAACATGTCAGTTCACTCGTAACGCTAGATATAGCAAAGGCTTACGACAGCGTAGAGTACAGCACGTTGATGTCACGCCTTGCATCTAGCGAGATTCCGGGGTACATTCGCTCCTGGATTGGTGAGTTTTTAACGGGAAGGAAATTCTTTTGTTCCAAGGGTGGTTTATCGACATCCCAGTATCACCAATTTTGTGGAGTTCGGAGTTCCTCAGGGATCAGTTCTTTCTCATGTTATTTTTAACTTACTCCTAAGTTCTATCCCAATGCATAACGGCATATCCACTTATGTGTACGCCGATGATATTGGTTTTTTCTCGGATGATAGGGACATCCAAGCGTTGTGTCAGCGACTACAGGACTATGTTGTTGTCCTGGATAATTGGCTCAGCATGTTACACCTGTCGCTAAATGTCAGTAAATGTGCCGTTATATTATTTCCCTGCAATAACCCCATATCATTATGTCTAACATACCGGTTGCAACCCATCCCTCAGGTCACGTAAATTAAATATTTGGGTATAATTTATGACGAATACCTCACATGGCGTCCTCATATTTCGCACATTGCTGCCAAAGGTGAAAAATCTGCTGGAGTGCTGCGTAGGCTATGCAATCATAAATTCGGTATGCGCAGAGACGCCCTGCTAATGATTTATCGTTGCTATGTTCCCCCTGTATTGGAATTTGGTTGCGTGTTATTTTCTGGCTGCGCGACGTACAAACTCCATCCCTCATTTCTTTACGGTTGCCAAAGTATGTAGCTAACTCTGTATTGTACATTGAGGCACGCTTGCCTTCACTTTTTTATCGATTTAAATTGCTAACTGTTGTGACATTTCTAAAACTGTTTGAATCTCCATTGTACGAGGCTCAACCCATTTCCCTCTTGAGGCCTGACCTTTTTCGAGGATTTACGTGGCCCCGATTTCAGCGTCCTCAATTGGATTGCGCACAGGTATGGCTGCAGCCTCTTCATGCAGATCTTTTTCTACTCCACCCCTATTCTGATAATTTGTCGCCTTAAGCTTGTGACATAAGCTTGTACAAATGTTTTCCTCCGCATGCGAAATTATTGCCGGCCCGATTACTCAATAATTTACTTGAAGACCATTTGGCTATACTCTTCATACTCATGTCTTCATTGCCACATATGCCTCGCAAAGGGATGAGAAGGCTGGGGTAGGAATATATTCTCAGTCTCTAGATTGGTCCTTCTCAATCAGGCTACCAGACTATACACCGATTTTTCAGGCAGAATTATTGGCGATAATCTTAGCCCTTAATAAACTGCAACATAGATTTGCGCGGGTGGTTATCCTTTCGGATTCTCTCTCCGTGTGCCCCGTTCTAACAAATGATAAAGATTCTTCCCTTCTCCGGTCATTTCGTCCATTCGTTCCTTAACAGCTTCGTGAGATGCGGTTAGTGTGAGTCCCTGGTCACGCAGGGATAATCTTCAATGAACTGGCAGACCAATTAGCCAATTTGGTTATGGGGGTCCTGCCGTCGTGAATTGCCCAAATGACAGTTTTCTATCGGGGGTGAAGTTCAGGCACCTTCAAGATTTACAAATTAATCGGCAGGATGCCCTTCAATCATGCTCCGACTATATTCACCTCTCTCACTTATGGAAGCCTAAATTCTGCGAATCTCGTAAATGTGAGGTGGCAATCACAAAATTTCGCTGCAGAATCCCCCCTTTAAATTTTTATCTACACAAAGCTGGTCAGGCTTTATCTCCTCAATGCCCTTTCTGCAAGGCCCCCGAAACTATACAACACTTTCCTTTAAATTGCCGCAGCTTTTCCTCGATGCGACGCACGCACCTTGAATACACGTTTAATCGGCTGAATCTCCCTTTATCTTTAACCGTTATTCTTTCCCTGGGTGCTTCCGTCCTAGGATATTGCCACAAAGATGTTGTGATCGCCTTTCACTCCTTTGTTGCGGCGACAGGCCGGGTGCCCTGCTAGAGAGCTATGTCTTCATTCGCAATTTTTTTTCCCTGGCAATCCTGTTCTATCCAAAGATTTCTTTTTCTTCTCTCAACATTTTTCTTGTACTTCACTTTTTTCTCTCTCTAAAATCAACCTGGTCCCAGCCTAATCATTACAGGCAGCTTCTTGTCCAATCCCCCGCGTGGGTACGCGCCATGACTTAAGGATCCAACCAACCATTTTACGAGCACTCGCGAATCGGGTACTTCGGGTTCGGCCACGGCGCAGACAGCGAGTAGCAGCCATCGAACGCGGTTGTCCACGTCGGCTTATCCTGCTCCCACGAACAGCGCAACGACGAACTCCATCAGCGAGTGAAGTTTTGCAGACCGGTGGCAACGATGGGAAATCCGAAAGTATTCTTCGACGTCGAGGAAGGAGGCGAGAAGCTCGGTCGCATCGTCATGGAGCTGCGCGCCGACGTGGTGCCAAAGACAGCCGAGAACTTCCGTGCCCTCTGCACCGGCGAGAAGGGATTCGGCTACAAGGGCTCTACCTTCCACCGGGTCATCCCGACCTTCATGTGCCAGGGCGGCGACTTCACCAACCACAACGGCGCCGCCGGCAAGTCTATCTACGGGAAGAAGTTCGAAGACGAGAACTTCAAGCTCAAGCACACCGGCCCGGGCATCCTCTCCATGGCGAACGCGGGGCCCCACACCAACGGGTCGCAGTTCTTCCTCACCACCGCCAAGACGGCCTGGCTGGACGGCAAGCACGTCGTGTTCGACAGCGTCGTGGAGTGCATGGAGGTCGTCAAGAAAGTCGAAGCCTTCGGCTCGTATTCGGGGAAAACCTCTAAGATCACCGTCTGCGACTGCGGCCAGCTGTGAGGACGGCTGTGCGTTCCCAGCCACTTCTGGAATTTTTTTCCCTGTTTTTTTTTTTTTTGGACTTCTGGCTCTTCGTTTGCGCTTGCGGGTTCTTGGTGTTTTCTTTTTCATTTGGCAGTAAGACTCCGCTTGAGAACTTTGCGCCTCCAGTTGCTTCTGGCATGTTTTTTTTACTCCCATCTTTTGGGTTTTTCTGCCGTTGTTTGCTATTTTCTTCAGTTCTTTTTTCGTTTCACATTTGTTCATAAGTTGAGCTTTGGTGTCCTTTTCCTTTAACTTTCGCTGTTGACACCATTTTTGTTTGCTACTCTACTGTTGTTTGTTCCACGTTCGCTTGTATTTTTTTATTTCCGCTTCTAGAACTGTGTTGTTGACATCGTTTCCGTTCGCTGTGCTGTCCAGTCTTTTTTCCATTTCACGTTTTTTGTGTTTGTGTGAAGTTGTTTACTTATAACTTTTTCACAATGTTAAGTTTGTTTCTTCGTTTTCTTTTTTCGTTTTCTTTCTTAGTTTTCTTTTTCGGGGGTGCTGCACATATCCCAATTGGGGGGATAATGTTGGACAACGTGTGAAATTGTGAAAAAATAAAAAGTTCTCGCTCCGGCATTGTATTTTTACGGTAGACCCTCGCATGCGCAATCGCGTATGTGCAGAAACGTGGAAGTGTACTTCCGGTCTTGTACACAGATATGTTGCACGCACCATACACGCATGCACGCGCAAGTACGCACAAATTTTTTTTTAGAGAAATGTACGTGTTGTAGTCTCGATAACATCTGTCGACCAAAATGACCCTCAGATTATAAGCAAGTTGCACCGGACAAAGGCCGCTGTGAGCGCAGTGCTTTTCCTACTAAAGTTGTCTGCAGCGTACGCTAGGGCATCGGTAAAGGAGTTAAGATTCCTCGACCCGTTATCCCCCACTGCCTGCAGCATGCCGTGCCAACGATCTATGGGTTTGACACTGAGACGCGGTGTAAAAAAAGACGGCCGTGATAAATACATCAGTTCCCCTGCCATTTGCATTATCTGCGATCTGACTGGTCGGCTACAATATCAACAGCTAACGAATTTTTGTCTGCGCCACTTAAACTGTTCGTTCTTCTCGGCCCTATTTATTAACATGACGTTACCTTAGATGCCTTCTTTACGTGGGCGCCCGTGCGTGACTCGTGATAAACCCGGCTGTTGCTGTCTAGGACAGGGCGCCGACACTTACGTAATATGAATGCTACGAACCGAGCCTGTGGTATTCCTGGCATCTTTCCTACAAGAAATGACTCACCGAACCACCAGGATAGAAAACGGCGCTGCTGCTTGCAAGGCAAACATAAGCGCAAAGTGCCTATAAAGACCGAGTTGAAATACCAGTTAGGTGTCTTGCCGTGGTTAAGTAAACAGCGTGCACCAAGGTATGGCCAGAGTCCTTCAATGCTTTTGAAGTATTGAAGGACTCTGGTACGGCGTGCGACTAGTCTCATAAAATTGATAGCGACGAAACAGCGCGAACTAATGGGACGAAGCGACGCGGGGCGCGCGTGTTGCATCTTTTCACTACTGCGTCCCTGTTTTCTGTTCTGTTTCGTTTCAAACAACTTGCACTTTTTATTTGTCAGTGTTTCATTTCTCCTATTGGAATCATTTTTACTCTAAAGCCGTGTTCCACGCGCGCACGTGAAATTTAGGGCCCAATCCGCTGCTCACAACGCCGTGTTTTTCGTTCTACGAGTCACGAGAAGGATTCGCGTTAATAAAAGATAAATTACAGGATTGAGGAATTGTATTCGCGTGGAGAGAGCGAAAGGCTAGAAGAAGCCAACGTTAATTTTTTTTTTTTTTTTTGTTGTCTAGCTGTGGCGCTTCGGTAGCCTACGAAGAAAAAGACGCCGGCCCGCCTCGCGCTGCCTCATTCTACGAGCCCTCGCGCTTCGAGATCGGCCACTGCGCAGAGATCGAGTAGCAGCCATCGAACGCGGTGGTCCACGTCGGCTTATCCCGCTGCCTCGAACGCCGAATTCCATTGGCGAGTGAAGTTTGACCGACCGGTGGCAACGATGGGAAACCCGAAAGTATTCTTCGACGTCGAGGCAGGAGGCGAAAAGCTCGGTCGCATCGTCATGGAGCTGCGCGCCGACGTGGTGCCAAAGACAGCCGAGAACTTCCGTGCCCTCTGCACCGGCGAGGAGGGCTTCGGCTTTAAGAACTCCACGTTCCACCGAGTCATCCCCAACTTCATGTGCCAAGGCGGCGACTTCACCAACCACAACGGCACTGGCGGCAAGTCTATCTACGGGAAGAAGTTCGAAGACGAAAACTTCCAGCTCAAGCACACCGGCCCGGGCATCCTCTCCATGGCGAACGCGGGGCCCAACACCAACGGGTCGCAGTTCTTCCTCACTACCGCCAAGACTCAGTGGCTGGACGGCAAGCACGTCGTGTTCGGCAAGGTCGTGGAGGGCATGGGCGTCGTCAAGAAGGTCGAGGCCTACGGCTCGCAATCGGGCAAGACTTCCCAGAAGATCACCATCTGCGACTGCGGCGAGCTGTGAGGACTGCTGTGTGTCCCAAGCCACTTTGCACAGTTTTTTACCTGTTTTACTGGGCCTTTGACTGTTTTCTTGTGAGGCTTTCCAACGTTTTTGTCTTTTTTTTTTGCTTTTGGCAGTAGGTCTTCGCTTGAGAACTTTGTCTCCAGCCGCTTCTGGTATCTTGTTTTTTGTTTCCGATTTTACTGGCCTCTGACGTTTTTTTTTTTTTTTTTTTTCGCTTGTTTGCAGGATTTCTTTTTTTTTTTTTTTGGGGGGGGGGGGGGCTAGTTTGTTCCATTTTCCGCTTTGGGTACTGTTTTGTTCACGTCGTTTTCATTTTCTGTGCTCGCGGGTCTTGCTTTTTTTTTTTTCATTTCACGTTTCTGTTGCGTGTTCACTGCTTCTTTTTTTTTTCTGTGCTGTCGGGCTTTCTTTTTTTTTTTTTGCTTTTTTTGATAAACCAGAGCTACCCAAACCTTGCGTGAATATGAACGGGTGAACTGAATTGAAAATAAAACATTGTTCCCACTCTTTCGTTGCATCCTTGTTCTGAACACATTCGCATGTGCGCCTTCGTACATGTGCTTAAAGTTTTTAATGAGCCACCATACAGCCAGGAAAGCTGTGAGGTCCCGCGCCGCTCGTCCAATCCATTCGTCTCCCGTTTCTGCCATACTTGGTAAACCTGCTGCGTCTTGTCCGCCGGTGGTGCCCACTTGATCGGCGGTTGCCTGTGCGCATGTCCGTGGTGTGGCCTCGCGGCATTCATCTTTTAGATGTCACGTGGACTTCTCCCGGCAGACCGACGGGGAGGCGTCCTAAGAACTTTGACCTTGAGCGTAGCAGTAGGGGCCGTGTCGCACTCGTTCTCTTTTTGGCATGCTTCTTTATTCTTTTCATTAAATGGAGAGCGCTTAGGAGCTCGCCTAGTCGTCGTAGCTATTCGATGTCAGGCGACTGCCAGAATCAGGCGGCGCAGCAAGACTACGGGCACAAGTAGAGCCCCATGGCGTAAACGTAACGGTATCCCACACAAGTTTCAAAAAAAAATTTCCCCGCATTTCCCCGATATTCGCCACCAGGGGGCCGACACAGTAGGACGTGCACTGTTTCGGCTTCCGCTTTTTGTCTTTCAAGACGCGACTGCTGTCCAACGACCACGACGCCATACGGAGCAACGGATTCCTGACGTCCAGAGGAATCGCAGGACAGCGGAATTGCCCCCCAGGACAATCGGGGGGCGAAACTACAGCCGCCTGAACGACCGACCACGCCGGCTCGCTGCTAGGCCTCACCATCAGGCCTAGCGAGCACAGCAGTTCTCCCGCCACGACGGCGCAGCCCGACCATGCAAGCCTCACAGCTGCACTCACAACCGACTCCGCTCGTGCTAGGAGACGAAAATGCCGCTCGAGAAGGCGATTCTCGGCCTCCCCAAGCTACAACAGTCGACTGCGCCGCGCAAGCAGAACCACCGCCCTCAACAAGCGCCGCACCGATGGAATATGACGCCCTAAGCGGCCGCGCCATCCACCCACCAAACCCATGGCTACAGGTCGTATCCTCCCGCAACAAAAGCAAGCGCACCGACAAACAGGCAAGCATTACCACTTCTCCAAAGCCTACTCCGCCGACGCGCGCCATTCCGCCGCCACGCATTCCTGCTAACCACTATGTCACAGTCTTCCGGCCACTCAACGGCCTCCGCGTTCATGATTGGACCAACCAAGAGCTTTCCCAGGCGCTCATTCTGGCCAGCGGGATTCCAGAAAAACAGTTCCGAGCTTTAATTACTACCCAAGTGCAACCGGCAAACAATCTCTTCGTCATCGGTACACCTGACCCCTACGTCGCTGACAGGCTCTCACAACTGACAAGCATCCCTCTCCGCAACGTCAACTATGACATCACCGCCTACATGAAGCCTCCACCGGGCACGTCCCGTGGCGTCATTCACGGCCTGCCGGACGACATCACTCCGGAGAAGCTCCTGGAATACACCGAGAACAATCGCCCGTACCTCATCCACGCTAGGCTAATGGGCCGTACCAAATCAGCCCTCCTCACATTCAACGGCACACGCGTCCCATACTATGTAAAAGTGAACTGTGAGCTCATACGCTGCCGTCCATATCGACGCACCATTCAAGTTTGCAAGCGGTGCGGAGACGTCGGCCACCGCCAAGACGTCTGCCCGCATCCGGAAAAGCCCCATTGCCCGGTCTGCGGCCTCTCGGACCCCCAGGAAGACCACCTCTGCACACCCCGTTGCAAACTCTGCGAAGAACCTCACGTCACGGCGGGGAAAGACTGCCCAAGGCGACATCTCCCGACACCTGCAACAACGAAGCCCAAGCAATCCTCTGCCCAGCAAAAGAAGCAACAACCCAAGTTTTACGACAACGAGTATCCAGCTCTACCGCCCGTCCCCACAACCACCCGGCCTAAGGACTGCCCGATAACCCCACCACAGGTGAGCTGGTCAGATGCAGTTTCAAATGCTCCCACTGCTCGCAGGTCCCATGATTTCCCACCTCCCTCACAACCAGACCACACGTCCCCCTCCTATGCCCACGCCATAACTCAACTCCAACAACAACAAAAAGAGTTTCAACGCCAACTAACAGAAATTACGACGAAAATTAACGCTATCATCACGTCTCCCCTTCCGTGTCCACCAACCAACACACTCGAACCCGCGCAAATCCACGCTGTAATTGACGACAAAATCGCACAGATTGTGAAGAAAATTACTGACTCGCACGCAGCAAACATCGCTCCCCTCTGCGAAAGCCTCAAAGGGCTCGCCGATCGGCAAAATAAGCTAGAAAAATCCATCCAAAGCCTCTACGAAACTATTCACTCTAGCCACCCTTCAAAAAAGATGAAACATCACCCTTACCATGACTAAGGACAGTGGCGATGCAATCACCGTTTACCAATGGAACTGTCGCTCCTTGAATAGCAAACGAAGTCAACTGGCCCTCCTCGCTGCATCTTCATTTCCGGACATTATTGCACTTCAAGAAACGAACACCCCGACTCCACGCCTTCCATACTACGCCGCATTCACACAGGACGCGCAACATCGGACAGCTATCTTTGTTCACAACGCGCACGCCGCCCAACCGCACCAGCTGAGCCAAGAAATACCCAACACATTTGTGGAACTCATATCTGCACAACCCTCCTGTCCAAGTACATACATACTTAACATATACAGCCCTCCCAACGGTAGTCTTCACGCAATTGACGCCTTAATCCACGAAGCCACACAGAAGACGAAAAACGAGCCTTTCCTCCTGGTTGGTGACTTCAATGCCCCGCACTATGCATGGGGGTACGTGCGCGCCTCAAAAAAAGGAACGCAATTACTGCACGCCACACAAAACCACCACCTTACGCTTCAAAACGATCTCACCGTTCCGACCAGAATTGGCAACAGCGTAAACCGAGATACTATCCCCGACCTGAGTTTCACGAGAAATTGCCGAAATGTGCAATGGTTATGCCTGCCGGAAACATTAGGGAGCGACCATCACATTATCTCTCTGCGACTATACATGAAGAAGAAAACCACAAAAATAGGAGTAGCCAAACTAACAAACTGGTCCGCTTTCCGCGAGGATATCACCCCGCTCCCGCCCATACAAACAGACCTAACCGAATGGGCGCAGGCATTGGAGCAGCGGGTGCAAAAATACACGCAAGAAATCGCTCTTACTGAGGACACGCCAGCTGCAGACACACATCTCCTAAACATATGGGAAGCGCGAAGGAGCTTGACAAAGAGATGGAAGCACCAGAAACACAATAGAACGCTTAAGAAACGTATAGCCCTCCTCAACCAACAAGCGCAAGAATATGCCGTCACCTTACAAAGACAAAATTGGCACTCGTTCTGTGACAAACTCAAAGGCACCCTAAGCACCAAAAAAGCCTGGCACCTTCTTCGCCATCTCCTGGACAGCTCCAGCTCTCGGACTCAAGTCAACCACAAGATACAGCAACTAATAAGAAACTGTGACCTCCACCCCAGAGAGATACTTCGAACTATCCGCAACAACCTGTTTGGAACTCCCACAACCCAGCCAGCTCCCCCAACACTGTGTTACACAGGCCGACCAAATCAAGAACTTGATGCTCCTTTCACATTTGAAGAACTGCAATCAATCCTTGCTAATCTCACTCGGAACACCACACCCGGCAGGGATCGAATCACTAACCGCATTCTTCGCAACCTGGATCACGAAACACTGGAATCGATACTTGAGCTCTTCAATTGCCATTGGGACGAGGGCACGCTACCGGCACAGTGGAGGCACTCTGATATAACGCTTATTCCGAAACCGAACAAACCCATCTCGCCTACGTCACTACGGCCAATATCTCTGACCTCATGCGTAGGCAAGCTTTTCGAGCACCTAGTGCATCAACGATTGGTCAACTTTCTTGAAGAACAAAACTTATATCCTCTAACAATGTTCGGATTTCGGCAGAAACTCTCAGCTCAAGATGTACTCCTGCAACTGAAGGAACAGGTCATTGATCATCTTAGCCGCACCACCCCAAAAACAATACTGGCACTCGACGTCAAGGGTGCATTCGATAACGTCACCCATCAAGCTATCCTCGAAAATCTTAACCAGACTCACTGCGGATCCAAGGCTTTCAACTATGTGAAAGCCTTCCTTGGCAACCGTACAGCCACCATCAAACTTGGGCAGCTTGTGTCACCTACATTTAATACGCCTGCCAAAGGCACGCCCCAGGGCTCTGTAATTTCCCCTCTACTTTTTAATATTGCGCTACTGGCACTTCCCGAAAAACTTAATGCAATAGCAAATCTCAAGCATGCATTCTATGCCGACGATTTAACCCTCTGGACAGTCGAAGGTTCCAGCGGGGAGCAGCAGGACGCCCTCCAACAGGCAGTGGATGAAACTATTTCATACCTTCAACCAAGGGGACTGACATGTGAGCCTTCTAAATCAGCACTCCTCATCCTTAGGGCAAGAACGCGAGGACGCCCACCCCCTCGCACTCCGGACCCAGACGTCACAATTTTCGGGCAGCCCGTTCCCAAAGTGCGAACACTTAGAATTCTTGGCGTGCCTTTCCACCATGATGGTTCGGGTTCGGCCCTGTTACCGCAACTTCACAGAACCGTGACCCAACTTACTCACCTCATACGGCGAATAAGAGGCCAAAAGCGTGGTCTCACCGAAACTGACACATGCCGATTGGTACAAGCCCTTCTACTTAGCCGGATAACATATTCGACTCCCTTTATTGAACTCAAACCTCAAGAGATCAGCAAGCTGGACGTCCTCATACGGAAAACATACAAAACGGCCTTAGGCCTCCCCACTTACACCTCAAATGAAAAACTACTCCGGTTGGGGCTACACAACACTCTTCAAGAACTAATTGAAGCCCAGCGAAATTCACAACTTCATCGCCTAACACTTACTCCTACAGGGAGGAAGGTGCTTCATGACATCGGAAGACCAAGCCCAACCACCAACGACTTACCTCAACGAATCCCGCTACACATACGCAAGAAACTCAAGGTTGCTCCCATTCCCAAGCATATGCACCCAGCCTTTAATCGAGGCCGCCGTGAGGCAAGGGTCCGCCAGCTTACGAAGAAATATGCAGACGACTGTCATACCCGATACACGGATATCGCTCAGAATCCCAAGATACCCGGCATCACCCTGGTCACGGTCGATTCCAAAGGAGAAATTGCCACTGCAGCAACGTACTTTGATTTATCCACAAGATCGGCAGAAGCTCTAGCTATAGCCCATGCAACCACCACTCACCACAATCAACCCTATCTTACCATCATCTCGGACTGTCAGGAAGCCTGCCGAATGTACCAAGCTGGGCTGGCACCACCCCAGGCCATCCCGATCCTACAGCGATTGCCTGAAGACATAGAAGTATCCATTGTCTGGACTCCTGGTCACTCGGGTCTTGCTGGGAACGAAGCGGCACACGCTTCCGCCCGAGAACTCCACTCCCGGGCATTCCCATCCTCAATGCAAGCTACCCTGAGGGGCACGGAGAGTGGAGCTACCCACCTGGCACCCCTCGACAACAGCTACAGCTCACTCTTGTCACATTACACCCACACGAGAAGAACATATCCTCCCCCTCACCACACGTTATCTAACTACGAGGCATATATCTACCGCCGACTACAAACTGACACCTTTTACAATCACACCATCCTCGCACACATATCTCCATCCACATACCCCTACAACTGCCCGCATTGCGACACTCCTCTCACAACCTATCACCTCGTCTACTCCTGCCCACGCCACCCTGACCCCGTCCCCTCCCCTTCCCCTGAGCAGTGGGAGTCTGCGCTGACCAGCTCGGCACCGGAGCGCCAAAAAGCGCTTGTGCAACGGGCCCTGGAATCAGCAAAGGCTCGCGGCCTCCTGGACGTAGGAAGCTGACCACCACCTCTCACTCCCGCCCTTTTGCTCAATAAATGTTTACTCCTCCTCCTCCGCATTTCCCCGAGGGGAAGAATGTGAAAGTGCGAATGCAGGAGTTGAATTTGCGCGGTTCGGTAATGTTCGCGAAAGAGAGATCACACACACACACACACACACACACACAACTACAAAGAAAGAAAGATGCATTTATTCACAGACACCTATTTGTGTTGTCGTTGTAGTTGATTGCTAGAGCGGATCTCAGCTGTGAAATTTCGTGTCGGTACTCCTTTAAGCGGGTGCATTAGCCCTTCTCACGCCCGATTCCTGGCCAATCCCCCACGTGGGTATGTGCCATGTCAGCAGCCAGGCAGCGCGCGCCCATCTCCCCCCGTTGCCAATGAAGACGAGGAGATTCCTGGCCAATCCCCCACGTGGGTATGTGCCATGTCAGCGGCCAGGCAGCGCGCGCCCATCTCCCCCCGTTGCCAAGGAAGACGAGGAGCGCGCGCACCCGCAGCTGTTGCTATGTGGACGGACGGCGGTCAACGGAATTCAGGGTCGCTTATAAAGTGCATTCGCACTTAAAAAGAGGCGGTTTACACGGTCATAACCGTTCGAAACTCGTGAACCGCGGGCGCTTGTCATATATCTCCTTATTGTTTAGCGCAAAGAAAACTGCAGGTACATTTGAGGCAAAATGTGTGTAATTATCCGGCAGCCCCCGCGTTCTTTTAGTCGGGAAAGCTCGAACGCGGGTACGATTCCCGGCCGCGACAGCCGCTTTTCTGAAGGAGGCGAAAAGCAAAAACTCCCGTGTGTAAGCCGTGGTGCAACGAGCTCTGGACGCAGCTCGGACTCGCGGCCTTCCGGATTTGGTAGTCTGAGCACATCGTGGTGGTAGTGTAAAAACATTTATTTGAGCTTGATAGGGGAAGTGGTCAGCCTCCCATGTCCGGTGTGCACAATAAAAAAGTTTACACCTCCTCCCATGTGTTTGAGATTTCGGCGCACGTTAAAGATCCCCAGGTGGTCAAAATTAATTCGAAGCCCTCCACTACGTCGCGCATCATAACCTGTGTAGTTTCGGAGCGTAAAACCCCACAATCAATCAGGAACGCTAGTTGGGTTGGTTTTTACGATAGTAAGCGGAAAACGTGGCCGCCAGAAATGGCGCGTTCAAAACAGCGCCGTAAGGTGCCGGCACGTTCGACATGAAAGCAAGCAAACGAACAACTCTCGCTCGCGCTGTTGCAGGCATGCAGGGAGCGCGCGGGCACTGCGCACTGCAAAGGCGGGAAATTGATTGATTGATTGATTGTGGGGTTTAACGCGCCGACGCAACGCAGGCGATGAGGCGCGCCGTAGTGGAGGGCTCCGGATTAATTTTGACCACCTGGGGATCTTTATCGTGCGCCGAAATCTCGTACACACGGGCGTTTTCGCTTTTCGCCTCCATCAGAAAAGCGGCCGCCGCGGCCGGGAATCGAACCCGCGACCTTGTGCTCAGCAGCGCAACGCCTTAGCCACTGAGCCACCGCGGCGGGTAAAGGCGGGAAATTGCATTGGACAAACCTCCGTTCTATTCATAATGCGTGTATGTCCTGTGTTTACCTGTTTTTACCACGTTTCTAACATGGTGAATAATTTCTGTATTTACCATGTTTGAGATGATGGATGCAACAAAAAAAGCTGTACGTACTACTTGTGTTAGTTCCGCCCCCCTCCCAATCCCAAAACGAAATACAATGACATGTTCAAGTTTTCAGCGGCGATTTCATATCCCGCGTCATATAAAATGCAACAATCAGTTTGTAATCGCCGGATAGTATGTGCAGCGTGCGTGTATGCACCCTGGTAACTGAAAAAAAAAATGGTCGCCATCCCGCCCTGCGAAAGTGGATGTCCAGCATTGAAGCTGTCACGTAAACCAGTACAAATGGTTATGGAGGAGGCTTTGAAATGTGTCTCGTCGGGCTTGTCGCTTGCGCTCGGCTAGTGTCACTAGATAAAGACACAGAGTATCGGCAGTCGTTTCTCCTACTGCTTCATGCCGCCGCCATGATCACTGGCCAGTTCGCATTACGAGACATTTGTTTACACTGCGACGGCTCATGGGCGCCGCCATTTTGTTGTTTATGCGTTTTAGTCGGTCAACTCCTGTAGGCTTAGCTTGTCGACCCAGCCTGACGCATGCGTTCGGCATCTTGGGCAAGAAGTGCCCTATTCAGTGGCCGTAGTCCTGCCTAGCTTTTACAGATAATCTGCAAGCACATGGTGGGAGGTTCATTGTTCACAGGCGCCTTATCATCCATAGCGCGGTTTCGATGCTTACTTTGTGGTTTTTTAGGCGAATTCCGAGATCTATGCTGCGTGCCTGATTAGCCTGACGCATGCGCTCGGCGTCTTAGGCCTTGGCGCCTTGGCGCCTTGGCGTTTTTGCCAACGAAGATCGTGTTTGCCTACGGCGATGACACCGTTGGGGGATAGAGGTATAACGCTTTGCTGTAATATTGGAGCAGTTGGAAGTAAACGGGAGAGGCCTTCATCGCGCAGTGGACATAAAGGATTGTTGTTGTTGTTGATGGTGATGATGATGATGATGATGACTATGATGATGGATTGATTGATATTAGTATAATGATGTTGACTATACGTGCATGATGGCGTATATGCAAGAAGCCGTAGTTAAGTCTTACCAGAGTCCTTCAAATGCATTGAAGGATTCCCCTACGGGAAGATGAGAGAGAGGGAGAATAAACGTTTATTTAAATCAACAGGGGGGATTGTACTGAAGCTTGAAGGAGGCGTCCTCAGTCCAAGATGCCTTGAGCGCGGGCAGCATCGACAGCCCTTTGAGCCAGCCGAAACCATCCAGGCTGGTGCTCGCCAAGGCGCTCTCCCAAAGCTCGACAGTAGAAATTTGCAGGTTGAGAGGAATCAGTAGAGATCGGTCACACCCTCCGACCATATGGCGTAGCGTTCCGGGTTCTCCGCAAAATCGGCAAGGCGGGGAGTTCTGTCGGTTGAAAAGGTGAAGCCGGATAGGATGGGGGAATGTATTCGTCTGGAGAGCACGTAAATGACGTTCGTGCTCTCGGGGTAGAGATTTGTGGGGGGGAGCGAGTGTCTGACGCGACAGCCTGTAGTGCTGCGTGATCTCTGCGTACGAGGTCAAGGGCTGCATGCGCTCGGGTTCGGCAACGCTGCTCTGCGCCCGCTCGGTGGGTCAATTCTCGAGCGATGGCGTCCGCCGCCTCGTTTCCAATGATACCGTGATGTGCCGGAGCCCATACAATCTTGATTAGCCTCTTCAGGGGCTGCTGCTGGATGATGCGTAGAGTTGTAGTGTGCAGGCGTCCCCTAGCGAAATTCCGAAAAGCCTGCAGCGGGTCAGTGACAATGACAGCTGCATTCGTTTGTACGACGGCGAGGGCGATTGCCACTTCCTCTGCTTGTGTAATATTGTCGCCGGCAAGCGAGAGGCTGCAACGGTGCTTGTTTTCGACAATTACGGTGGAAACCGTCGCAAACCTACCCGGATAAGACGCCGCGTCCGTATACGCCGTTGTAGGTTGATTGCCATAGATCTTGTATATGGCTTTTGCTCTGGCTTCCCTCCTGTCGACGTCGTACACGGGGTGCATATTACGGGGCAGGGGATTTACCGTGATGTTTTTACGGACTTCGTGCGGTTGGTTTCCCGTGAGTGCAGGCGGGTGGTCGAGTGGAGCCGAGAGCCTCGGGCGTGAGAGGATCGCCCTCCCCGTTTCCGTAACCCCCAGCCTCGCTCTTTGGTGGTTAGATGAGCCTCAATTAGCTCCTCGACAGTGTTATGAATGCCGAGCCGAAGAAGTATTTCGGTGGAGGTGGAGACCGGCAGTCCGAGTGCTTGTTTATAGGCCTTGCGGATCACCGTGTTGGCCTTCTGTGTCTTGGTGATGTTGAGCAGAGCGTATGGTAACACGTATATAATCCTCGACACGACAAAGGCCTGGACGAGCCGAAGCAGGTCCACCTCTCCCATGCCACGGGTTTTCGCGGCGATCGGGCGTATCATCTGAGTCACCTGATCGGTCATTGTCTTGAGTTTGGCAATGAGTAGTGAGTTGGTCTTGTTTGCTTGAAAGGTCATTCCGAGAATCTTTGTATGCTGAGATGGAGTGATGGTGTGGCCATCCAACTTGAGGCAGATGGTGGGTGTGCCTGGGACATGTTCCTGGCGTGGAGAAACGACTAGCAACTCCGACGGTGGTTGAACGCGAAGCTATCTCGTGATGGATTCTTTGGTTGGCCAATCCCTAGGGGCATCCTGCCACAATCATCATCAGTGGTGCCTGGCCAGGCATGCGCAGTGGGGGTGTGGTACTCAGGGTTCCCCTACGGGAAGATGACGACGGTGGTTGAACGCGAAGCTATCTCACGATGGATGCTTTGGTTGGCCAATCCCTAGGAGCATCCTGCCACAATCATCATCAGCGGTGCCTGGCCAGGCATGCGCAGTAGGGGTGTGGACGCCGCCCAACGGCGCCCACACAACGGTGGAGGGAACAGGCTCGACCATAAGCTGCTTCGCGTCTAAAAAAAAAGGTTAGCAACTGTCGTCTGCGGCTTAGCAAATGTGTTTCCGGTTAAATTATGTCCCTTTGTATACTCACTCTCGCCAATTACGTTACATAAAAAGATCTGCTTGACGCAACAAAAGATTTCCAGATAGATCGCAGAAAACACATGCGTGAAAAGTTCCTCAGTAGCGTAGCAGACGAAACCGGCTGACCCGCACGGCAGCAGCGAAAGGCACTCTCGAACACAAGTTTTATCTCGACGCAGCTTCCCATTCTCGCGGCTCAGCCGCGCCACCATTATCTGTCGTCTGCTGTCATTTTGTTTCAGCTTAGTCTGTCTATGACTGTACATAACTTGGTACTATGCGTTGTTGTTTAGTGTATAAGATAAGCAATAAAGACAAAATGGCAGCATCTCCACTCCGTGGATGATAGCGAGGGTGCGGAGTACGGGGACTCAAAATGACATCCAAGTTGCGCCCCGAGGGACATCCGATTTGCGCCCCGACCGTCATTCGATTCGAGCCGTGAGTTACCCTTGATTATTCCCTAAATAAAACTGCAACTCACGGCTCAAATCGAATTTCGCTTGATTTTCGCTTGATGGTGGTGTGCGCACGGATGGATGGACGCGGACGGACACTGGGAGGTCCTAAGGTAATCTGCACCGTTACAGGCGAGGTAGTAAGCCGTTCGACTCTCGGGTACTAACTCACGGCCGTAGCGCGATTCATTATAAAAAAAAAACGGTCGTAGCACAATGGGTAAGACGACTGACACTAAGTCTGTCTGGTCTACCAGACACGGGCTCGAATCCTGTCGTTGCCTGTGGGATTTCTTGCTATTGTAAATGCTATGCGCACGGACGCGGACGGACATTGTGCGGTCCTAAGGTGCTCCTCGCCTAAAAAGTGTAGGAATGACGCAACTAGAGAGATGTCGGCTTCATAACGCGAGGGACGCAGGTTCGATTCCGACAACGGGAAGCGTTCTTACTTCACTTCACCGACGATCATCGTCAGAGAAACTTGGCTTTCTGTAGGGCGTTTTCTGGTGCGCATGGACGCCATCAGTTCGATATAAAAACTTCTCTTTAATAACCAAGCGGCAGCCCCGACCGTTACAACGCTAATCTCGAATCCCCGAGATGAAACGACGCTAAACTTACTTGATCGATGCACGCAGCACTCATAACAAGGGTACTGTGAAACAGTAACTCTGTTTTTTGTACTTCGGACAATCTCCTGGCTGTTTACGAACAGAGCTTCTTTATTACGAAACCTCCAGCTTTTTCTACGGGTGACATAATTTATTTCTCTCGGCGCTGCAACCTGCCCTCGTTACTCACCCCACCCCCTCCGCCTACTGCTCTGCCGTACTATCGCTGCCTCCTTGTGGGGCCATTTTATATTTATCGCCATTGGAATGAACTAAGCAGAAAATAAAAACAGGCCGAACCAAGTTCGTACATACCCTTCGTTTCTGTGCCCGAAAAACAATAACAACAATAAACACCTCTTCGCACTCAGAGTCCGGTTTCTTCTTCGCGTACCTCTTTTTTTTTTATGCGATCAAGTTCCAAAGAAAAAGAAATGTTAGGGGACAGCGATTGTCGCCGGGAGGGAACACATTGCGCTCACTTCAAGACCCCGGCACCCACTCCAATCCGGAAGAACTTCCGACGGTTCTCGACCAGGAAGGCTATTTACCTTTCCGTCGGCGCTTTCCTTGTAGCGCTGAAGAATGCCCCGCACTCATACGACGGAAAGCGTGGGACGCAGCCAGCGTAGAGAGGGAGGGGGTAAGGGAGGTTAGGAGGGAGAATGAATTTTTTGTGGACGAACAGCTCTGTGTTCCCACGGAGCAGACGTCGCCGCGTAAAAAAAAAAAAAAGAAAAGTAACAAAACAGTGCAGAAAACAGGTACCCAGCAAACAAAAGACGCTGCGTGTTGTTTCCTTTGCTTAGTTTGCCCTGTTTCGTCACCATGGATCGTACGCGCCTTGTCCAAGGGTTTAGCTTAGTGCAGGGTGTTATCTTACTCAATCACGCTGAAAGTTACTAGCTAATTATCTGCCCTAGTCGCTGAGATATCCTAAAAGACTTCAATTGTCATCTTTGTCCCAACCTTTCCAGACCTCCCTGAAATAGATAATTAAACCTGTAACATGGGCGTGAATCCTTTATTGTGTCTGCGTGCGTGCGTGCGTGCGTGCGTGTGTGCGCGTGCGTGCGTGCGCGATTAAGATATACAGGTTTATTAGCATCCATTCCTCATGGCTATACTAGAGAGGTTAAATGACGCTGATGTGTGTAAGTCAAACAAAAGAGTGGTGAAAAGAAACTGGCCTGCAAGTAAATAAGATAGAAAATAAGCAAGTAAGAAAAATCCTGACCCGCAAGAGGCTAGCAACTTCGCTTTAAAACACTTCCCGCACCCCGCTCCTGAGAGTCGAGCTGCAATCACCACGATCGCCAGTCACCCGCGCCAGCTACTCGGCCACGAAGATCACAAAGAAACCGCGCGCAAAACGTCCTTCAAATCCGGTTCACAGAGCCCGTGCAGAAAACGGAGATGCGGAAAGTCGCGGAACAAACCTGCTCCCAACCCTCACAGCAATGCAGGGAGAACGCGGCTGACCTCTGTTCATTAGCATCGAAATTTTCGGCCAAAAGCGGTTGGTTCGGCGTCCCAAGAAGGGCAGCGTAAACGGGCACGCGCGCAAGCTTCATCGATGTGATTGGTAAGACCAGAGTCCTTTAATGCTTAAGGACTCTGGTAAGACTTAGCTACGGCTTCTTGTATATACGCTAGCATGAACGCGTCATCATCGTCATCATCAACAACAACAACAATCCTTTGTGTTCACTGCGCGATGAAGGCCTCTCCCGTTGACTTCCAACTGCTCCGATATTACAGCAAAGCTGCATATCCCCCCCCCCCCCCCCCCCCAACGGTTTCATCGTCATGGGCAAAAACTATCTCTGTTGGCAAAAACGCCAAGGCCTAAGACGCCGAACGCATGCGTCAGGCTAGGCAGGACCCAGCATTTGCCGCATCTTTTATTGGACACACTTCTGCTACTGAAATGTTGTTACACGCATTATATTTGATTTGCATTCAGAACGACGTTAGTCCCGCGCAGCCGCAGAGCAGGGAGGACAAGCTAAGCCTACCAGAGTTGACCGACTAAAACGCATAAACAGCAAAACGGCGGAGCCCATGAACCATCGCAGTCTTTACAAACGGTACATTATGCGAACTGACCAATGTTCGTGGCAGCGGCACTGAACAATGGGAGAAAAGAGTGCCGATACCGTCTACCCTTATCTAGTCACACTAGCCGAGCGCTAGCGACGAGCTCGCCGACAATTCATACTCTCCTCCATCACCATTTGTATTGGTTTACAACAGCTTCAATGCTGGACATCCACTTTCGCAGGGCGAGATGGAGACCAATTTTTGCAGTTATCCGTGCACATACACGCTGTTCCAGATCTGGTAGCGTGACCGGTGATGGCGTCCGTTGGTCCTGAGTTGGAGCAAACATTGGGGCCGAGTAGGGCGCAGATGGCAACTTCATGTAGAGAAATTTACGTGGCGTTTGACTGAGTGACTCACACTCACACGCACACGCACTCACACGCACGACGCACACACGCGTGTATGCGTGTGCGTGTGTGTAAGAAAAGAACTCGTACACGCCCCTCAAGAGTAAACACGTTCGAACACTGCTGAAGTGATATTCTATGTAAGTTCAACGCCGCAGCCTCGTGACTCACATAAAGCAATTGCGTGCCAGCGTGATTGATTGATTGATTGATTGATTGATTGATTGATTGATTGATTGATTGATTGATTGATTGATTGATTGATTGATTGATTGATTGATTGATTGATTGATTGATTGATTGATATCCCAATGTGATAGCTCGAGGACTTGTCAGCATAGGAAAAAGTCTGCAGTTAAAGAAAGGTAGAGGTGTGTACATTTTCTTGTATATTACCGCGGTGCATGCGAAATTCCACAGGCATATGACATTCTCCCTTGAATTTATATCTATTATGAACTGCGGACGCCACTGCTCCAAGTTACGAAACAAAGTCTTTACATGTCTCGTCATTTTTTCTTTTTTAAATGCTGCTGTAACGCGTTGAGAGAGAGAGAGAGAGAGAGAGAGAGAGAGAGAGAGAGAGAGAGAGAGAGAGAGAGAGAGAGAGAGAGAGAGAGAGAGATGGAGGGAGGGGGAGGGAGAGGGGGGAGGGATGGATGGAGGGAGGGAACCTACACTGTGCAAACAAATGCAGTGTAAAGCATTGCATTTCGCCAGAGTTGCCTTGAAAAAAGCTGCAGCTGCCATCAGACGGGGAAAAACGCGCACCTCGGGAAAGACAAAAACAAAACGCCGATATGTACAAAGAAAACGAGCGCCGGTCGTTCGTTGCGTTGTCGGCATCTCGTTGCCACGAGGCCCGAATCAACACAAAAGTCGCCGCCGCCGCGACGATTTTAACACACGGTTTATTTGTTCGTACGCCTTCCTCCGGCTTTGCTCGCGGAAGGCAGCACGGCGCGCAGCGTCGTTCGATCACGCAAACCCTTCGCCGAACGAAGCTAATCCTTAGCATACACGTAGAACAGAAAGCGAGCCCAACGTCGCCGACGAGAGCCTTAGGCCAAACAAGCCCGTCGAGCCACTTTGATAAACGCCAGCGCGCGAAAAAACGAAAAGGGTGCCTCAAAAAAAAAAAAAAAGTGAAAAGGAGAGAGAGAGAAAGCAACCAACACGAAAGGCGTTCCGTCTCTCTCACTCTCTCTCTTTCTCTCTGGGGAGATTGTGCCGTTAAACTCTCTGTGCGCGAGAAACGTGCCGACAGCAGTGATAAGCGAGAGCCGTTCAAAGCAACATGAGTGAAGGATG